>NW_019174522.1:536311-713811 GCF_002260705.1 Seriola dumerili | reverse complement strand
GGGACATGCACACTCAGCTGTTGCACATGAGGAGGAGTCTGGAGCCCGGTATGCACGCTCGGTGAACGTGCACGAGGCTGGCTTCATCCAATATCTGGGCACAGGAATTTGGCATCTGGCATTTTACAACGACGGACGCAACACAGAACAAGTCTCTTACAATACCATCCTCATAGGTGAGATACAGACGTATATTTGTGATAGCCACGACTGTGTGTCATGGAATTCCTGGTGAGGTAGGGTAGTTGTATGTAGAGATGAAATGGTTGCCAGTTTCATGCTACATCATGGTGGAAATGCCAGACTGTTAGTATTACTGTGTACATTTTGATTATCCCTATAACCGTGGGTGATTACCATGAATTGAATGAATTGAATTTAACTGTTAATTTGATGTTAGGTTCTGTACAACATCAACCAGCAACAGGTTCCCAGACGAATGCATGGCAAGCAATGTGGGTTTGCTATGTGTCAGTCAAAACATGGCGGGAGGTGGCAGCGCCACTTCTTAAACCTTTTTGCACCAAGTTTAGCGGGTATAAGTGAGTTTTTCAAAAGCGACTAAGCCTGCTGAAAAAGACTATTGACTCCTTATACACTGCCAGACAAGTTTGCCTTTCTGTTAGGAGCGATGTCACATGACCGCAGAGCTCACACACAGATGCAGGAGACACAGTGAGCAGTAGCCGCTGAGCCTCCATGTGAGACGCTTCGATGGGTGATTCTGTGTTTTATAAAAAGGGCTGCAGCTCACTGTCACAGTGTGGCCGCTGTGTTTCTGGTTTAACAGCACCGTGCTGAACAGGTGACAGGTGTGTCTACAGTGTCTGTTGTCTTCAAGACTTTACGGCAGGGTAAAAAAAAAAACATTGGTATTCCCTTGTTTACAGAGTGGGCATGCAGCAGGCAAACCCAGTATTGCTGCTGGTCCCTTATGACATAAATGATTTCAGTTTCTATTTTATTACTTTTTGAACATTTTCAGCACATTTTAACAATATCATGATGATACTGGTAACCGTGATCATTTTCGTCACTATTATCGTTGCACTAAATTTCTATACCATTTCTAGACTAGTATTTAAGTGCACTTCTACAGTAAGCACAATGCATACAACATTGTCTACTAAATATGACCTCACCAGTTAAACCTGTCCAACACCAGATTTTCATCATAGGAATTAAAATAAAAACTACATATTTTATAATATCAGTTATTATAGCTGTAATTATCAACATCAGAGAGGCTTTGTTTTTTAACCTTACCTTCGCACCAAATGACTTGACAGAAATCCTTGTTTCAGACTAAGCTGTAAAACTATTGCTTGTCATTATGTCTGCAAATACATCCGATGCTTCCGACCAGTATGTAGCCTACATTTAGTGGCATAGTACTAGTACTTGTACTTGTGCTTGTTTTACTGTACTAGACATTTACTGTTTACTAGGGCAGACACCTGTCTTCAAGTTAGAAGGATTGGCAAAGGCAGTAACCAATAACAGTGCTTTCTCTGACTGAAAGAATTGTGTCATCGGTTTTTCTTATGCCGTGAAATCTGAACAGATCTTTTTGAAGCCAGTAACTTAAAGAAAACAAGCATACTCGCTGACACAGCTGCAGATGCAGGGGGAAGGAGAGAAATGAATTAAATGCGAAAGAAGTGCTCGAATAACTAATCACTTGATGGTCTGCTATAGACCTCTCATGATAATATTCATGACTCGGAATACTTAAATGGAACAAGCTTTTGATTTTCCTGGTCTCTAAATGAATATAAATAATGGAGGAATGGATAGACCATAGGACATCTAGACCCCCTCAAAATTAGGGAGTCACCACCCATTCACTGGTTTGGTTGGTACACATACATGGTTTCCTAATGGTGGAGATTTAACAGTGTAATCACTTCACCTGCAATCACTGGTCTAATTAACATATCCCCTTCTGTACTGTATCAACCAATTAAACATACTTACAAAAATCACTTATATTTTTCATAAATCAACCAGGACAGCAGGTTTGACTAAGAACAGCTTTACATCCAAACAGACTAAAAAGGGATGAGTGGTACGACAAGGACCGCAGTCCAACCTAAAACACCTTCAGCCACAAAAAACACCTGAGACAGAATTATGTTGAAACACTTAGAGAATACAAACAGATAATAAGGACTTTGCAGCATCAGGACAGAGATGATGAAACACAGCAGCCCTAAACTGAGACAGGCCCTGCTTCAGTTATTCAATCTAATTCGTCAATCAGCTTTCTTTCCCTTTTTTCTCCAAAATATGAGAGTGGAGATGAATTAGACCCTAACAATTACCAAGGCATCTGGGTGAGCAATAATCTGGGGAAGGTTTTGTGCAGCATTGTCAATGCCCAGACACTGGACACTGGAGCACAAGGTCTTGCGTGAAAAGCGAACTGGCTGTTTTACCCAATCACCGCAAAGACAAGGGAAACATGTTTGCACGTTTTACTTATTTTAAAAAAAGTTTTTGATTCTATTTTGCAAGAGGGATTATATTATAAAATTCTCCTAACTGGTGGCCCTGAGATTTCAATGCAGTGCAACTTAAGAAATCTGACAAAACACATACAACCTCAGAAAACATCTCCATCAGCACATGTGCTACAAATACTCACAATGCAATGGAAGTGTTTCCAGGGGACACTAAAAAGTGATGAACCTGGCTGGGACACACTTGTTGTTCCATGCCCAATGGTGACTTTTGAAGTTAAAAGTATTGAACTTTTGTTTGTTTGCAAGTGTTTTCTTAAGATGAGTGTGTTCAGCTCTCAGGGTCACTGTAAATTGGCAACAAAACTAGACATCTCTTCACTGAAGGGAGAGACGACTTTCAGGACAACAGCTTGTCTCCAACTCTGTTTAACATCTACATTAATGACCCAGCTGTACTGCTGGAGCAGTCTGGAACCCCTGGATTAACCGTTAAAAATAAAGACGTTAAATTCCTGCTCTATTGATGATCTGTTGCTGTCACCCATACAACAAGGACTACAGCAGCACCTGGACCTCATGGAGCAGGTTTGTCAGAACTGGCCCCTGTCAGTCATCTTTAGCTAATCTAAAGTCATGATCTTCCAAAAGAAGCGCATATCTGAGGAAACCAAATATCAGTTCATCTAGACCACAGCCCATAATATGATCAGAATGTGTGTCTCAGGTAACATTAACAATTTAAATAACACTAAATTAAAATAACACTTAACAAATAACCAAGAGCATAATAGAACTACCAACCCGAGAACTGGACCCCCAAAAGAGTCCCTTCTGTCAGCTGGTTCTGAGACATGACTGAACAAATAACAGCCATTACTGTTCAACCTCAGACCAGCACTACTTTCCAACCACTAATCAGAGTAAACCAAATGATTAAATTAACAAAAGATGCAAATCTGGAATATTGGATGACTCAAACCAAAACTCAAATCAAATTGCTATCTGACCCATAACCATGAATATAAACTGGCAGAGTATCTCTTTACTGTCAAAGATACAAAAAGCTGAGACAGATCCAGAGCAAATACAGACTCAGAGTCAAACCACAGAGAAAGGAACAACACAAGAAGTCCTGGCTGCCAACACAGGGATGACAGGTGAGGTAGAGACAGAGATACACTTCCTCTGAACACACACACAAACATATGCAAATAACAAATACTAATATACTGTAAATATATAATTAATGTATGTAAAAATATGTTGGTTACATTTTGCTTTTCTAAAACTTTCATGCCAATAAATCACCTTTGAATTTGAAGGAGGAAGGCAGCACAATAATTTGATGTTAGAATGTGATGATTGGACTCATTGGCTGTAACTACGGCAACTGTTCTCAAGGACTGGCCTTTCAGTGCTGTATATACTGTATGTATGCGTGTTTCATTTCTAAAGAAACTGTTATATATCCAGCCCAACCAATTACTTGCACCCTTAAACCATCTCGCTCTCTCTCTCCCCTCTCTCTCTCTCTATCTCGCTCTCTCTTTCTCTCTCTCTCTCTCTCTCTCTCTCTCTCTCTCTCTCTCTCTCTCTCTCTCTCTCTCCACAAATCCAAATAAGCTTTATTGGCAAGACAGATCAGAAACCTATATTGCCAAAGCAGTACAGAAAATCATTAACACTGACAGATGATTAGCAAAAAATATACAATAGTATGTAAATACCATATCAAATCCAATGTGATAAAAAGCATTGAATGAAAATCACGTTCAATTCACAGGACATAAATGTTGCCCATAATATATGGAGGGAATGAGTGGTGTAGCAGCTATAATACTTTTACATATGTATTCAGAAACATTTACCACAGAGCTGGTTTCTCTGCATGTACAGTCCATATATTTTGCACAATGACTTTTCTCCCCACATGGACAAGACAGTGTCAGAGATCGGGGAGATAGATAAACTCAGGATAAACTGGATATAGGATGTTCAAAGAAATCCTCTCTCAGATCCATAGATTTCTCACAATGAGATTCTGTTTCAACTTCTCTTTTATGACAAAGTGAACAGAGCCTGGGCTGTTTCTATGGCCAGGCTGGGTTCACTTAGTCTTTACATTGTCGACATTTTCTTCGGTTTTCTATTAGTTGGGGCTTGTCAAGTGCTCTGCCACCATGTACTCTCTGTTTAGGGTTAAATCAAATTCTAATCTACTTTGTGATTCGTTGGTTTTGTTCCAATATTTGATATCATTTCATTTTTGTTTTGAGGTGTTTGGTTGGGCCACATTGTTTGGTGTCTGTCCTAAAGCTCTGGAGTGAGTGGGCAGAGCTTCAGTACTAGCTGGCAGAGGGTTACTCTTGTCTTTGTTCAGCTCTTGGCACTGAATGGCCCTGTACTGGTAGGAGAAGGGGTCACTAGATTGGAGGTGTTTTTAAAATTTGATGTCTGGCTTTTGAATTTGAATTATTAAAGGGTATCTCTCTCTGAGTGAGTGAGTGGAGCTTGTTTCTGTCTATCTTGCTGTACTGTGCTCATTTCTTTTTTCTTTCATATAGATCCTGACATTTGTGTTTGACTGTTGTTTCGGTGTAGCTAGTTGTAGGCTCAGTATGGCAATGTGCACAATGTGGAGGGTAGTAAATAAATTTCAGTGGAGGGGGTCCAGCCAAGCGGTTGGAGTGATGGTTGCGCCAGCATAAAGTCTGTCTGTTGGTGACATGGAGCAGCTATCTTCCTGGACAGTAGACCAATGGCCAAAGTTAGTCATTCAAGACACTTTTACTCTTTTACACTTTTACTTATCTCGCTGGTTAGTCCAGCTAGGAAGAGAAATGTCTCTAATGCTCCCCCATTCATTGAAGTGAAGGCTAAGGAATGGACAGCTCGTCTCCCCCATAGAAATGGTTTCATGGGCCACAGATCCCTCCTGCTCAAACTGGCTGTGTGTCACCGTGGGAAAGTTTTCATGGTTCTTAAAAATAACATGGATGATAATCTTAATCTGCCTTTCAAATTTAAAAAAGACGGCTGCAACTACATGGTCTTTGCCTCGTCTGAGACCATGAAGTGTTCTGGTTATGGTGTGGAGAGACATTTAATGCGCTCCTGCCCGGGAAGCTGCGTCCGGAAGTGCTGCTGCTGCTGCTGCTGCTGCTGCTGCTGCTGCTGCTGCTGCTGCTGCTGCTGCTGCTGCTGCTGCTGCTACGACGGAGGGGGTGTCCGAGCCGCCAGGGATGATATTAAAAGAGCTGCTTTCTTTAAGATGATGGAGCTGAAGAAAATAGATGTAATGGTGAAACACACGGTAATATAGATAATGAAATTAATTAGAAGAAGGGATGTAATGGGGACGTTAGTGGGGATTGTGGTTCCCAGGAGCCTTCTCCTTGTGAAGTAGGTACCTATGTAAATGTAAAGTCTACACAGTGGCAAATAAATGCTGGTTTGAAAAATAAAAATCTCTCTCGCTCTGTCTTCTCTCTCTCTCTTAATCAGAGTCGATTATGGAGTGTCCTCAGAATTGTCATGGAAACGGAGATTGTCTCTCAGGAATATGTCACTGTTTCCCAGGATTTCTGGGGCCTGACTGCTCTCGAGGTAAGAACACACACACACACACACACACACACACACACACACACACACACACACACACACACACACACACACACACATTCCCACCCATAGAGAGGCAGTAATTGTTGGGAGCTTGTTATCCCAGCAGTGAGTGTGACCTGCTCATTCTGAAGGTGTCACTGTTCTGTTCTGTGGTTTCTCTCCCTCTCCACTCTCTTTATCAAAGGAATACATTGACCTGTGTTCAAACTTTACAATGGTTGACAGTCTAGACTCCGACACAAAAAGTAACAGAGACAATTTTAATTTGAAGAGAAACTGATGTCTTGAAATTTGGTGGACATTAAAAAGAGAGCAGTTGTCTTCCAACGGCTTCATCACTCAGACCTGCAGGTTGAGATTTGGCTTAATAATAATAACACCATACTATTTTTTTGTGATTTTTTGAATCCGTTCATCCTAAAATGCATGGAGTATTGCAGTATTGACAAACTGTAATCCATCAATCTGCATCTCACCCATCACACACCGAAGGCACACCACAATGGCTGGACAATATCTGAGTTATTAAAGAACAATATTGGTCCCATGTAGAAGCTGAACCTAAATCCAGACTGTGACAGTGTTGAGTGATCACATGCTGAATAGACTAGTGCTGTCTGTTTTGAAACCAGGTGATGAGTCAGAGTGGGGCCTCCTCTCCTCGTCTTATTCCACAGGACTTGATGTTGCAGAATTGGAGTGTGATTAATACTGCGTCTGAACTGTATGTGAAATGGTCGGATCACATTAACCCCTGTTGCCCCATTTTCTGTAACTTTGTAAAGAGAGGAGCCAGTTTTCATTTGTTGCACGACCATTTGTGGCAATTTCAGCGTGAACAACTGAGTGCAACAGTATGAATGTCTCCCGTCTGAAAATATGTGGCGTTACGCTCGTCTTTGAACTACATCACATCTCCTCCCTCTCTCTGACAGCTGGCTTTTCACTCCGCCTTGCCATGTGGCAATTCAGGATGACTATGAATACATTTGATTTCCAGTGTAGTCAGACAGCACGTCTTAAGAACTAGTTCTGAGAGACCATAAATCGGCCCTATGGGCCCTAAGGACTTCTATGTAAGAACTAAGGGAATGGCCACAGGACAGTTGAAAATTTTATGTTTCCGAGACAAATGAATACATCCGGGGCATAATGGAATCATTTGTCATTCATGTACATGGACTGTCATTTGTTAAATTTATCATGTACCCCAAATAAAATTAAGCTCTTTTGTGCCCCAGTGACAGCAGCAACAGTAGTGACCAAAGGCATTATGTTTTTGGGTTTGTCCGTCCGTCCTGTCCCATTCTCGTGAACTCGATATCACAGGAATGCCTATAGGAAATTTCTTCATATTTGGCACAAACATTCTTTTGGTTTCATGGATGAACTAATTGCATTTTGTTGGTCAAAGGTCAAGGTCACCATGACCTCCCGTCCCAACCTCCCTTTCTTGTGAACACAATATATGAGGAACGTCTGGAGGGTTTCTCATTACATCTGGCCCAAACTGGTTAGAATTTGGTGGTCAAAGGTCAAGGTCACTGTGACCTCACAAAACACGTTTTTTGCCATAGTTTAAGAATTCATGCACTAATCATGTCAAGATACCTTTTTTATTTGAAGTGTTTATCCATAAGAAGATATATTTGTGGTTTAAAGAACCTAAATTTCAGTTTAACGCTCAGCGAAACCAAATCCTGCAAGGCTGAATGGTGGGTCCAGGTGGGCGGAGCTTGTGGCATGGCTGAGAGCAGTGACTCCTTTGTTGTGACATCACAAAGTTCCAGAAGTCCTGACGGCTGGTTTTAAGGCTCAGTTTCTGAATACAGGCTGTGTGCATTTCTCTGTGGACTGAGGCTTTGATACTTTCACAGTATTAATATAGAACCTAGACCTGCTTTATAATCTGACAACACATGGACATCTGCCTTTATACTGTATGGGATTAAACTCCCTCTTCACTATAAGCAGTATATTATATGGACATGGATGTAAACTGCAACTTGTTTGGTGAAGGCAAACAACTGCCAGGTGGAAATTCTAGTTTGACTAATTTGTTGTTTGCATGGTGCAGACACTGTAGACTTGCTAACTAACTGACTAATGGAGCTTAAGGGGAACTTTGGGGTTCAAGTCTCTGACTGTCAGTCCATGTAACCAGTATGTCTGACTGATCCATCTTCCTCCATGTGTCTGGTACAGCTGCCTGTCCAGTGCTGTGCAGTGGTAACGGCCAGTACTCCCGCGGACGCTGTCAGTGCTACAGCGGATGGAAAGGCACTGAGTGCGACGTGCCAGCCAACCAGTGCATCGACATCCACTGTGGGGGGCACGGCATCTGCATTATGGGTGCATGCATCTGCAATACTGGTTATAAAGGCGATAACTGTGAGGAAGGTAAGAACAATTTCCTCCGAGCAGAGACACAAACAGGTACATGTAGTGAATTACTTTGTTGTTGGCAGCAGTTAGCTCCCTCGCTCTGCATATGACACTGCTGTGCGTCATGTCATGTCATTGAGAAGCTGTAATTTGGTGAAGATGTCGGCACATGATTAAATGTCAACATAAATAATTCATTTAGCGCACATTTATGGCTGTGATTGACATTTACTTTTAAATCAGAAACATCCATGCAATTTGTTATAATTGGATAATAATTCACAATAACTTCCAAAGTTTCCATCTTTTTAACTCATATTATTGCTCTTGGTAATGTGACAGGGCACTTAGTAAATGTCATATAGTGTTGGTGTGAATA
This sequence comes from Seriola dumerili, assembly GCF_002260705.1. Classification (NCBI taxonomy): domain Eukaryota; kingdom Metazoa; phylum Chordata; class Actinopteri; order Carangiformes; family Carangidae; genus Seriola; species Seriola dumerili. The sequence continues at coordinate 704,955 of NW_019174522.1, read as the reverse complement.
ATTAAACTAACTGTTATCATTATGTGAATGGGAGTATTGTGGAAGTTGTGAGGTCTATGTTCTCATGCCACCTCCTGTATTTATTGTAAAGAACACAATGAGCTTGATTGTTCCTTGGTTAGCTTCAGTACACATTACTCAGCAGCTAATCTTTGTCCCTGCTTTTGTGGTAGCTGCATTCATCCCTCAGGTGAGACTGTTGACAGGTAGTTTGTCCAGATAGTGTTGTCGCTGCATGGTAAATTAATTTACTCTAATCTCTCTGTCACACAAACAAACACACATACACGGTTACTGTCCAACTGCTGACAGACAGTTGGCTAAGGCAACCTACGGGCTACGCACCACACTAATTTAATCTGAATTGATCAATGCTAATCTACTATTGGCTGGTTGGACACACACACACACACGCACACACACACACATACACACACACTTAATCTGACATACTACAACATCCAGAGGTTGACGCTAATCTCTATAGGGATGTATATATTCATATCATGAAAGTGTGTGCAGGTGTAGACACAAAGGTGCACACGTGCCGTCTATACATACACACTCATTCAGATATGCAAATCCATATAATAGGGGACAGTAACCAGATTAGTTTCAGATTAGTTCAATACGCGGCCACACTAATCCTCTCTGAGCGAGTGTGTGAGGGAGACAGAAGGAGAGAGCGAGAGAGCATTTGCATTTGTGTGTGTGTGTGTGTGTGTGTGTGTGTGTGTGTGTGTGTGTTAATCCCATTTACAGATGCTGAATCTGCAAATTATGTCAATGATGCCATGTAGAATTTCCACTAGAAATATCACAGAAATATAATGTGCAAGGAATCAATAAGGAACAAATAGTCATAGCCATAAATGTGTCAGCATTACTGAGAGGCAAAAAAAACAAAAAAAACAAAAAGCATTATGTTGTTGAAAGTACAATCTGCACTGGTTTGGTGGTCCGCCATCTGAGTTGCTAGGTGTTTACTTCAGCTCTGTAGTTTCAAACACTGAGAGTTTCACTGAATTACATCAAATCATGTACCACCAGATAAAAGTCTCTGAAAGTTTCAGTTTCACCTCTTTGTTCATTTATTGACTCTCCCTGTCTCTTGATCGCCCACACATGCTCTCCCTCTCTCTCTGTCGGTTGGTCAGTTAAAACATCGGTATTTTTCTTTTTATCTAACAATGCCATTTCATAAAAACCAGGCAGCGTCCCATCATGAAGAGGATTCAGCTGACGCAGGTTGCCACATTCAGATTGACCCTGATGTTGGTTTAAGGAGTATAAGCAAACCAAAAGATCAGCTTACAGCAGCTGAGAGAGAATGCTGAGAGTTGGGTAGATTCTCAGTGGCGGTACAAGCAGCCTGTTTGTGTTATATATTGAAAGTTTTGCTTTGGTGTTCTTATGTTCTCCTCTCTGGTTCTTGGAGATATGCCTAAACGTTTTTGTGAAAGTGATTTTTACCTCTTGGAGATCTGAATGGCTGCTCCTTAAAACATATTTCTAACGGCTGGCTTCAGAGAATCTGCCCTACTGTGTTCATTCAGTTTACAACATGCAAAGATGACTTTTACCCTTTGACTAAAGAAGGACAGGGGGTAAAAAATACTGGATGGTATATTTCAAATCTCAGAAAGCAGATATAGTTTAATTCTCCTTTTTTTCTAGTTTATCATATTTTTCTTTTTTTTTTTTACAGAACTGGCACTAGAACTGTCGCTGAGTCAATTCAGAGTCAGCAGTTCTAACCAGTGTACAGTATGTATTAATTGTACTGTATACACGAACTTTACATCTTATCTCCAAAAATCTTCTCATCACCTTAAATAAAAAATGTAATGAGTCAACTCACAAAGTGCAAATGGACTCAGGTCTTCCTGAATGATGCATCGACTCATCAACTTTTAGGGGGCAGCCCAAACTTGTGACTGAGCCCCTGTGTAATAATGAACTTTATGTGTTTCCAATTAACGACCTCCTCCTCGTCTTCCTGTTCTTGTGTTTATCTGATGCTAATATTTTCACTTAGGTTTTATCTTGCCTACAAACAGCCCTTTCCTTTGGAACTACATTTTTTCAACCATTGAACTACCGCAATCCTATATACAAGCACACCCTACGCTTAGCTCTGTCTGACTCAAGCAGCTGATCTGCAGAGTAATACAGTGCACACCGTAGTAATGTAATTGTGCGTAGTAGTATGGTAGTTCAACAGTTCACAAGCTGTAGTTCCAAAGGACGGTTAGATAGAGCTTGTTCCGCTGCCCTGAAGTGGCCAAAAATCAGTCAATGCAGCTTGAAATATATAAATATACAGTGTATATAATACTATATGTTCTATTTAATGTTTTAACTCCGTCTCTTCATCTCTTTGTCTCCAGTGGACTGCATAGACCCCAGCTGTTCAGCCCATGGGGTGTGCATTCATGGTGAGTGTCACTGTCAGCCAGGCTGGGGCGGAGCCAGCTGTGAGATTGCCAAGGCTATGTGTCCGGACCAGTGTTCTGGTCATGGAACCTACATCGCAGAGACCAGCACCTGTACCTGCGACCAGAACTGGACTGGGCCTGACTGTTCTTTAGGTGCGTGTCATGTTTAATAACAACTTATCTTTAGAGTCTCTAGAGTTATTAAAGTTCTTTACAGAATCATTAAGAGAGGATAAAGAAGAGCAAGATCAGCATAAAATGAAAATGAAAAAGCAATTACAGAGCAGAACAATTACGATAACAGTGTTAAGAGTAGTGAGTCTCTGGGAACAGGTGTAAATGATGAGACACATAGCTTGTAAAACAACTAATAAGACATAAAGTGAATAAGTACAAAACCTGAACTTCTCAGGAGTCACAAAGTCACAAAGTAGCATTACAAGACAGGGTGGGCCGAGGCTAGCTGGTTGGCATGCTAACTTCAGTAGAAAAATGAAGTGATTACAACAGAAGCTGAACTTGCAACCTTTCTGCTAGACTTGTAAACAGATGTTGATGCTGACATTTGCTATGTTGCGATAGCAAAAACTTAAGTATAACACGTGAAAGGAGTCTCTTGCGCTTCAGCCCCTCCACTAGAGATCGGTGCTCTCAGAGTAGGACAGGATGCAAATAGTTTGATAGGTCTCTTCAGAACAAGTGAACCCAAATGAAATACTGGAGCACATGATTCACTTTAGCAGTTTAATGACTCTTTTGCACCTGATCATTAAACTGCTGAGGTGAATCGTGTGCTCCAGTATTTCATGGGGGTTCAGTCGTTCTGAAGTGGCCGAACTACTTAAATATAGCACCTCTGAAATGATGACAGTGCTTTAGCTAGGCCTATATTCACAGGTAAATGTATCTTCTACAACTTGGCTACCTTGGGGGTAAAAAAGATGTTCACCTTTACAAGTAAGTTAGGAGTTTGAAACAGCCAGGAGAACCTTACCTGAGGATCCCACACTTCAGCTTGTGAGGAGGTACAAGCTCAGTGACATAAATCACATTAAGATTTCAGTAAGATCAGTAACATCAATTCTTAAACTAACCCACGGCCAATGAAGATAGAAGGACTATGGTTTCAAAATGACTTGCAGCGTGTCAGATACCCTGCAGCTGTGGTTTGTAGTCCCTGAAAACAGGAGATCTATCTCTTGACAGTGGAAGGGGTCAGAGTACAGCAGAAAGTAACATACTATAAAATAAATGGTGAATATACCATTTACCATTTATTAGTATGAAATATGACTCATGACTCAATCATAAAAGGGAACTTTGTATTTTATCAGTGCTCGGCTGTGGTACCTTTTGGCTAAATGAAAACATCTGTTAAAGGTTCATGGTCATGTTTTTCATTTGTTTTGAAGATTAAATTGATGATTACGATTATATTTGGGAAACTCATTTGGTTAAGGTCAGTCTTTCCCTAACCTTAACCAAAGTCTTTTGTTTGCCTGCACCTAACATGTGGGCGCAAACCCCAGTCTCATTGTCTAAGTACTGTGATTTGCAAACCCAGCAATTAACCCTAAATGTCAGATTAGGAATGGTGCACTTCCTAAATTGGTAAAAACATTACCACAGAGCATCGGCCTCGCCGGCAATTACATTTCCTCCAAAATGTATTTGGCAAAGCAAAGGGCATAGCATAATTTTCAAGTCCTGCATAACTAAATGACAAAGTAGGTTGCTGGTCATTGCCTTTCCAAATGACCTATGTTACAGTTTTTCTGATCTGATTCTCCAGTTGGTAGCACAACATCGTTTGACAGTGCTTTTCAATATGTACATGTCAGCTACAAAATTCATATGGTTGTTTTCTAAAGAAAACTACTTCTTTTGGGTCAGGGAACGATCGCGGTAATGGTTAAAGGAAACCAAAATTGACTTGTCAGCAGGAAATGGGAAACAAACAGTGGGCTCAGTTATTACAGTCATATGCTTTGTTGACCCATTCATCTACCCCGACCTCCTCTCACGAGAGCTGTGCGGCGCTCTAACAACTATTTTTCTGTTGCTGAAAAGAGGGAGGGAGATGAAAAGAAGGAGAGGGAGACCTGAAGCGACTGCACTGATACGGATCAGTAACAGATGGCTTGACATAAAAACAAAGACAGGAGGAAAGGAGTGTGTGTGTGTGGACACCCTTGTTTCACTATAGTTGTGGGGACCAAACTGCTGGACGTCACAAGCTTAAATGGCTGTTTGGGGGTTAGGTTGGTTGTAGCATTAGAATTATGCCAGGAACACACTGCCTGCGTTGTGTGTGCGATGAGAAGCACGCGTGTGTTCACACCCTCTGTGTCTCTGCTGCGTCGCTGCTGCTGCATCTCTTTCTCTCTCTGCGTAGTGTGCAGGAATGTTGGATTTCGTTTTATTATAAATTCATTTCAGATTTATTTTTGACAGAAAACCTCACTCAGATGTCACTGTCTCCACATGCAGCTGCTAAAATTGTTAAAAAAATATATTTATATTTTGAGACCAAATCTCTAGATCATGCCACGCAGCCACGAGGCGAGAGACGCCTATGTTTCACGTATGTCACGCAGCCGGTGTGTACGCTCTAATGTGATTACATGTGCACCAAAATGAAAACGAAAACGTTCCACAGCCGTGACGCATTCCGGTGTGTCCCTGGCTTGTTGGGGTTGGGGTCAGGGTAAGGCGTTCAGTTGTGATGGTCAGGGCTAGCTAAAGCATTATCTCAATGAACTGTCCCCACAAATATATTAAGACAAGCATGTGTGTTCTAATATTTGTGTTGCGTTGGGCTGTTACACTGAGTGTCGTCTGGTCAAAACCATCAAACATACATCCAATTAAGCAGCTGTCTCTTTGTAAAACACATGCACACACAGATAGACAAATTAAATAAATTACATGCACACGCAGATACATACACCTTTGTTGTCAGGCTTGTTCTGGACTCTTTTGGATCTGTCAAAACACTTAACAACACACATAAGAGCACACACACACTGACATACACCCTGAGGCACGTCACACTCTTATACACAGTTACTGTAAGCAAGTGTGGCTTTCTCTCCTTATCTTTCTCACACATGCACACTTGTAAATGACTTGATTAAGTTATACACAGACACACACACACACACACACTGACTTGTAAATCTCATATGTCAAACGTTTTTGTAAGCACTCTTTACAGACGCAACACAGCAAACAGACAGCTGTGTGGTATCAGAGAGTTTAGTCAAGGTCACCTACAAAGACACAGATACAGGTGAATAGACTTGAGGGAAAAGCTTTGGCTTTTAATTGATTTTTCACTTGTTTTTCATCAAGTTGCTCGGACAGGTCATTAGGGTTTAGAGGAGAATCAGTTCTTTCTGAGCCAGGACTGCTCTCCTGTGCTGCCTCTAGTCAGCTCGTATTGATAAATATTAATTAGCAAGTGTTGAATTGAAAATTGCAAGTCAGCACTGTCTGAGAATGGACATCATCTTTCGTGCAGTCATCCGCTCCCTGGGTCTCAAGGGGCTTATCACCTCATAGACATGGCAGCAACACTAGGGGAGGGCGCCCCTCATAACACCATTGGGAACCAGTGAGCTGCTGAATTCAAAGGTAGCAGAGAAAGACTGGAAGATGACCCTGTTCTGGAAGGCCAGTGACTCGCAATTTTCAATTACCCAAAACAGAAACACCACAAAAGTTATTACCTTCAAACTTTCTGTGTAATTACTCAAAGAGCTGAACTGCAGGTACATGTAATGAGAGCTGTATAACTCATCTCCTTTTACCTTAGGCCGTGAACTGATCAATCACCCACCATACATGACACCAACTTTGTACGAATACAGTAGTAATTAAAGCTGCAAGCGTTATGCGGGCACTCGCCCGGTGGCGACTTCATGGCCGCCAGTCACGTCTCTGTATAAGTGTAAACTAGACAATGAAAATTTCATGTAAATCAAAGGATGATTATAATTTAAGTGTTACTTTCTGTTTTCAGTAGGTGGCGCTATGGCTATGATCCTGTAGGAGGAGTAAATGTAAAACATGGCATTTCCTGTTGCCACAAGTAGGCGCTATGATTATAACTGAATACTGGCATGTAGATGTGTTCAGGCCGGGACTCATATCAAACACGCAAATTTTGGGGCAGTTTGGACAGTTTGCTGGAGTTGTAACAACTTCCTCTTTCATGGTGAAACATCCATATTTGCCAGGCGGCCATGGGCAGGTCCTCCAACAAAAACTCAAAAGCGTTATAATTTAGCAACGCAAAGGTCTTAAGCTAAGACTGACCTAATATGATGTCGATCTGTTGCAGATTAAATTCAAAATGGCTGACTTCCTGTTGGGTTTAGACTATGGACGCAAGAGGCTTTTTTGTACATCTTGGCATGTTTCATGTGTCTACCTTTTTTCGTACATGTAGATGAAACCACGGGGTAGGAAGTGCCTCGTAGAAATTTTCTATGGGGCATTATGGAGCCATTTTGCCACATCCATATGCAAGATGTATAAGATATTAAACTTTTCACCAGTGTGTGCAAAGTTTCATGGGTTATGTTTAGGCCGTCAAAAAGGCAATATATTTTGTGTGCGGAATAATAATGATAACGGAGCAATAAAACTCAGACAGTAATGTCTGCATTATTGCATTATTGCATTTTTGCCTACTACTGCGTTTTTTCTTTTGGAAATATCTACCTGTGTTTGAGGCGGAGCTTGTTCTGTCCTCCTACTTGCAGATGTGAGAAGATAAATAAAGTTGCTACAACAGTCCTGCTGTCATAGATATTTGTATTCTGTTTGACATCAACTGCTTGATGTGCTTTTTATAACTGAACAGTTTCTGTCTGGCTGCGGTTCTTCACCCACTCCTTCTTAGCATGAAAGGGAAACATATTTTAATATACAAATTTTTGTTGGCCCATTAGTGACATTGGTGAAGTTAATATGTCCACTGAGCACTTTGTGATGTGACAGTTTAGACTACATCATGATGCATATGTACAGTGTTGTTTGTGCTGTTTATAATGGAACTGAAGTGCCTTAAACAACATTTGCTAGAGTACAGAATTGATCTGAATGCATTATATTCATTTTTCTTCTCCAACAGAGGTGTGTCAAGTGGACTGCGGCAGCCACGGAGTCTGTTTTGGTGGTGTGTGTCGGTGCGAGGAGGGCTGGACAGGGACTCTATGTGACCAGAAGGCCTGCCACCCACTGTGCAGCAAGAATGGAGTGTGTAAGGAGGGGAAGTGTGAGTGTGACCAGGGATGGACGGGGGAGCACTGCAATATTGGTGAGTGGATCACATAAACACACACATACACACACACACACACACACACACACACACACACACACACACACACACACACACACACACAGCATGTCTAACTTACCTCAAGAAAGCCTCAGAAATGACAGGTGTGTCCAGTAGGACATGATAAAACAGTTGCACACCACTCCGCAGCCTTCGGTGGGTAGGCAAACTCTTCTTCACTGATAGGACTTGAAAGAACCCGTGACAGATATAACACAGTCTCTTTTCTTCGTGGCTGCTGCCTGCGCAAGATTAGAGGAAAATGTCATTGCTAATTATATGGACGTCCATGTTTATGTTGGTGATTGTTGTCATCCCATAAAGCTGGTGCTACAATAGTACCACTAGTGAAAATGAGATCCAGGTTGTAAAAAGCAGAATTGCCCTTTAGAATCAGTCAAGGTTGGCCTCTCTCTGGGAAATCCTATTAGCTACTCCATTTCTTAACTGACGTTAGCCAGCTGATGCTGTATTAGCTGTATCAGGCTAAAAGCCCCATCTTATCAGGTCATTTCTGTCCATTATCACTCCTAAACGTTTGTTTTCTTAAAGCAAGTGAAAATGCTGCTGGTCCAATAAGAATATTCAGAACTTTTTCTAATGTAAATCAACTTGTTTGACGTCTGAGTGCTTGTATCTAGGCTGCTCCACTAGAATTGAGAAAAATGAACTTTAATTCCAGAAAAATACTCTAATCATTTAAACAAAATTATTTTTTTTCATTTCATTGTATTCATTTTTTTCAAAAATTCAAAAATGTTAAATATAAATTGAATATTCACCCCCCTCTTAGCTGTTTTGTTCTGGGGGACATTTCCTGTTCACCATTCAATATATCATTTAGATATCAAATGTTAGTAGTAGTCCCGGTTTCATGTATTTTGATCATGGTAACAGTTGCACTATAATAAACTATTATGAAGGTCAACTAATAAAACGAATATGGTTGCCCAACGTCCTGTGAAACAGGCCTACGGAATCATCCTGTAATTGGAAACTAAAAGACATGTTCTGTCTTAAAATTGAAACTGTTTTTAACTGTTTGTAGCTGTTAGTTAACTGCCAGGTTATGAAATCCTAACCGATGAGTGGGCCAGCTAAACTTTCCTCCACCTTGAGACAACAAAAAAAGAAAAATCTGATTGAATAACTAACTGTTTCGATAGTTTTAGCTTCATTTGTAAAGCTGCTATAGCTAGGAGCTAGCCCCCTTTGTTGGACACCAAAAACGAGGACTGTCCCTGGAAAATGGAGACGTCAATTGTTGGAGACGTAAATGCAGTGACCAGCTGGCTAACTGTCGCTAACTCTGTCGCTACCTGTGCACTGTGGGTTTTTCCGAGCCTTTTCACTGAAAACAGCTGCTGCTGAAAATGATGATGACACTTCTGAGATCAGTGAGACTGAAGTTGTGGCTGTAAAACAAATAATGAGCTGAAAGACACAGAAACGCTCCGTAGAGCTGAGAGGAACTGTAGAGTCAGGTGATTTTCTGTGGGTTATTGTAGTTTTTTGATAATAATGTTGATTTTATCAGCTTTAAGGATTCAGTTATAGAAATTACTTCATAAGAAGTAAAAAGAAATGACTACAAAAAAATGACTACGCGAACCACTAAAGAAGGGCTCTTGCTCAGTGTTGATGGATGGAACACTAACTTTTGGCGTCTACATTACTGACAATTGGATTGTGTTGTTGAGAAACCCGTTCCTGTTGTGTTGTGATGGTTAAACAGTGACACAGATGAGAGGAGCTCACCTCCAAACCCTTCACTTAAAAAGCTATTTGTTGTCAAACAGGCAGACAGCTGCAGGATCACTGGGAGAGAGTTGTTGTCACTTAGACACACACACGCACAAACACACACACACACACACACACACACACACACACATGCACGCTAGCCCCTTTTATACAGCTGTTTCAAGGCAGGAATGTTGTGTCTTTATTCTGCCTTGCCATTGGCCCTGAGAGTTCAACACACTGCAACTTAAGAAAACACATGCTGCCAAATACTCACAACACAATGGAAGTGTTTCCAGCCAACACAAAAAAGTGATGAAGGGGCGTCCCGTGGCTCTCCCGGTAGAGGAAGCCCAGTCCTAACTGCAGCGGCCCGGGTTCGAGTCCGACCCATGGCCCTTTGCTGCATATCATCCTCTCTCTCTCTCTCTCTCTCTCACTGTCGCTATTGGAATTAAGGCAAAAGAAAAACTTAAAAAAGAAAGTGTACCATGGAAACACTTCTGTATTTGCAGAAGAAATTGTTTTGTGTTTTCTTAAGTTGCTGTGCGTTGAGCTCTCAGGGCCACCGTGCCATTCTTTATAAAAAGGTATGGACATGGAATGGCAGGGCATTGTTGTTCCGACAATAAGCCGCCGGCAGAAGTAGTCACAGAGCCAACATGGTGGGTCAGACGCTGATGTTGTCGTGTTACATGTCACGCCTCTGAATCTGGAACGCCAGCAGCATTACGGCGGCTTTGTTTGCTTCGGTGTGAACCAGCAAAGGAGGCGTAATGAGTGGTCTTCTTAACGGCATTATATCAGGATTTCTGTTTGAAAACAGCCACTGACACACATGGAGAAGGACACCGAGAGGATAACGACAGGAAGCTGAGGAGAAATCCATTAAAAGTGCTTAGCCAACAAACAGCTTGTGTGTTAGGATGGATTGTGTGGCTGGGGAGAGGATTGTTGCAGGCTTGTTGCCCCCCCCCCGCCCCCCCCGTCTCCAACCATCACATTTACATCCCGTGTTAAAGTCTTCTGGAAACTGTGACCTCTCTGTAGAATTGTCTGCATATTCATTAAGTGGAAGCAGCCCGGCCCATGGCAGTGCTCGAGGTGTTTGAGGTCTCAGATGAATTTGGTGATGAATAATACAGATCTTCTCTCTTTCTGTCTGTCTTTCTTTCCCTTTCTTTCATTGAACATCTTTTAATTTTCTTCATTCACTTGCCTGGTGAATCACTCCTGTGAGCAGCTGATGGTGATACTGGATAGTTTTTTTTTTTTTTTTTTTTTTTACAAGTCTTCTGCCTGTGTTTCTGGACTAAATTCTCTCTTTCTATCTTTTTCATTCTCTTTGCTTCCTTTCTTAAAGCTCACAATCCGGACATTAGAGTAAAAGGTACTGTACTCCTTTCTCTTCTTCTCCTCATCACTGGCTTTTTTCTCTTCCTCCCTTCATCCTTTGCTTTTCTCTTCATGTACTGTCGAGCTGTGGCTGCATCAGTGATAGGTTATTTTATTTATTTGTTTATCCAGACAGGTTTTTTAATTTTGGATATCTGGAGTATATTATGTTTTTTTCCTCTCATCCCCTCTATCATTTGCCAGCTCTGATGACATTAACCTTTACTGTGGATTTTAATATTGTCCTTAGCCAAATGTACAATGGCTTTATTTTCCTTTGCCTATAGAGTATGTATAGTATAGTATAGTATATTATAGTATAGTATAGAGTGCGTATTTTTCTCTGTATATTGTCCAAGTAGCTTTATTTTTGTAGTTTTTGCATGCTGTGTCTCTGCCATTAATTTGAACACCTACTGAAGCCTCCCAGATTTCTTCTTTTCCATCAAAATTGCCAAAATGTCAAAATGTTTTGTTGAAAAAGTCAGAATTGAGTATTCAGTTATGTTGACCTCCAACATTAGATTTCTGGCTGTTTGTCGTGAATTGGTTTGACATTGAGGGCTTATATTTTAAGGTTTCTGTAAAGCTGTGTCACTGCAGTGAACGTGGAGAAGCAGGGCAGTGATCCAGTTTCCCTTGGTTGTCATACTATACAGTATGTTGAAGCTGGATTAAAAAAAACTGTTAGAAAACCACTTTGAAACACATATTTGACTGTTGTACTCTTGTAGATAGTGTATGTTTGACATTGTAATGTTCTTAGTGGCTTGGGACAGATTGATAGTCCAGACATGTTATTACTTTTAGCAGACAAGGTCAGTACAAGCACAGAGAAAAATAACATTGAAAGTTTTTGATGTAGAATGAAATGCTGGCTCGGCTTTAAGCTCAGTTCTCCTGTGCTGTCCCCGTCATGTCTCTCTGCACAGTCGTATGACTACATGTTTGTGAATCTGACTCTAACTATCAGCCTCTGTACTGAAAACATTTGTGTAATTGCAAGTATTTGAATGATTTTAAGCCTCCCTCTGTGCAGCGTGGGAATATTCTAGATAAGGAGCCAGAGTATTCATGTTCAGAGGCCATGCAGAACTGGACAAGGAAAAAAAAAAACATAGTAGATTATAAAGTGGCCTTCCCTTAACATCGTGAACTAAATACAGTTGCAGTCATATTAGTCGGTAATTATTATTTGTAGCTGTAATTGCTAAAAGACCACTTCTTATTTATTGCATCCTGCTCATAAATGGTATGAATTTGGCAACACTGTCTTAGATGTATGCCAGAAGTTTCTGAAGAACTTTTCTAAGTCTCCTTGACATCTCTGTCAGCTGTTGAGGCAAGGAAACACAATTTTGGGAACACGATTTTAGGCAAAGCCTGAAGTTAAGGTTAAATGACCAAACAGCAACCACCACGGCAGAGAGCGCGATAAACTGAGGAAATCTGTCAGTCAAATAACTAATGTCCCCAAATACTCTCCACCTCAGGCGTTAGAGAGAGAACTCTAGTGATACAGTTTTGCCTCAACATAAGGTGAGGGAATTTGTAAGAGACAGATTAAAAAAAGAAATGATGCAGAGGTGGGTTTATTCTGACGAGTCCATGAGTGATGCAGCCTCACTCTCACTTTCTGCCTCTCTACATAAACAGATGTTTATAGAATTTTGTTTCCCAACTCTAACATCTATAAGATCTATAAGTTTTCTCCACACTGACGGGAATTAACTTTCGGTGAGGAAATAATGAATCCTTTCATTTACTTTATTTAATGGCAAAAATAGTCAAACTTGTATGTTGAGTCTTTATTAAGGTCACTGGAACCAGCCTGTAAAATATAGATCAAATGTTTTTAATTGTAGAATTTGAGACCTCCCAAGTGTTTAAAAAAAGCCCAAATTCTCAGTGCCCTCAATAATAGTTGCCCTGATCCTGACTTTTAAGTAAAACTCCCATTGTACTTTTTTTCTCAGAGTCAGCATGTAGTGATCACTAGAGAAACTACAGCTCATTGTGCGAGCTGCAGCTGGTAATTGCTGCTTGATTCAGCTAACCATTTCTGTATATTTATAACCATTTCCCACTTTTCTCCAACTTCTGTTTGACTGCAACTGTATTATTTTCCATCTGAATTCTTTTATATTTAATGAAAAGCTGCTAAATCACAATCTTTGATTAGGGAAAAAGGATCTTTCTCTGGCTGATTTTTAAAATCTAATTAGTGAAACTTTGACATGTTAATATATATATATATATATTTATATTTTCTATCAGCTTCTTTCTGTCGTTCTTCCTTCTTGTGTGATTTGAATGTGAATGAAGACTGACGACAGGTTCTACTGCTGTTTCTCTCTCTGCGTTATTGTACTCCCCTGATCCCAGCTCTTTCCTCCTGCCCTCCTCTTCCTCTGGCTGCCATCTTCATCTGTCCATTACACAGAGTATATTTGGCAGTGCTGCTTTTGTTTCGATTTACTTTTTTTCCCTAATTTTCCTCCCTCTCTCCCTCGTGCCCTCTCCTATTCTCAGGATATAAAGGTAATTCATGCCAAAGACTTAATAAAGGCCTTACTGTCCCAGAATACAACCACTTCACACTCTGCTTCATTAACTTTAATTTACATTGATTCTGATTTATTCTGATCCATCTTATTTTTCCTGTCTTTTCCGTTTTTTCTCACTTTTTGTCTTTCAGTCTTTAACAACGCTCAGTATATCTGTTTTTTTTTTTTTTTATTTGTTTGTTTTTTTGTCTCGTTGTATTGTGTTATACTTCTGCAGTCTCACTTTTTTATTTGTCTTGTTTGTTTTTCTGGTTACATCATTATTGTCCCGGTCTCGGATTCTCACACACAAAACACGAACAGTACAGATGAAGATGCACGCAAGCACATACACTTAAAAAAATGGAAATGCACGCACACGTACACACACAAACAGACGCATACCCAAGGTGTGTTTTGTCTTGCATCCACAAGCCTGATATATATATATATATATGTGTGTGTGTTAAATTAGCCAGCTGCCCTCTGTCTCTCTGTCTTCCTCCTATCTGCCTTCACTTTCCTGCCTCTCTCTGTTTCTCTTTCCCCCCCCCCGCTCACCATCTGTCCTCCATCCCTCGTTGTGTCTCTCCAGCTAGGCTATGCTTGGTTCTGATACTCACTGTTTATTAATCAGTCTACCTGATTGCCGGCCTCACTGTCTATTCTGTGAGTGAGGAATGTCAAACAAAGGCATAAAGTATAGCCTTCGGAGGCATGCAGTCCAAACCACCCTGTCCTCCCTATACTTTGTGCGCTGTGTATCTGTCTACCTGTTGTGTTTTCACATGGATTTTAACCTGTGATTTTTTTTTTTCACCGACTAGAAGAAAAAAGAGGAGTTGCTGTCTTTGTCAGCTCGCCGGGGGTTAAATTCCCCTCGGATCTGGTTAGACTTCACTCGGACCGATAAACGTTAATAACATTTTTTAACATCCAAGGTTTTGCTTTTCAACTTTGGAATTTTTGGTTTGTTTGTATGCCCTGTTTTTCTTCATCATATTATGCAACAATAACATCTTCTTTCTTTGTTTACAGATGAAAAAATATATCATTTTGATTTAATTTCTAATTGAAGTCATGCAGCACACAGTAGCCATTTTGGCTTGAGGCAATTTTAGCGGTTCATGTGAAACTACAACATCAGTGCATTTCACCGAAGGCTGTCTGTCTGTCAATCTGTGTCCCTCACATGTGGGTTAATGTATTGATCTGTCTTATATGTCTGCCGATCTGTCTTTCAGTCTGTCAGTCCATTTGTTGGAGAGAGGTCCATCACACAGGGCCATATGCCTTTATACACATCAGGATTTTGAAGTCTGGTCATTTTGGACTGAAGCTACTGACAGCTAGCATTTTGTGCTGACAGGCAATTTGTTTAAACTTAAAAAAAAAACAAAAAAACTTTGATTCATGCCAAAAACAGGTATTTAGTATTTCCTTTGAGAAGTGAAAAAAGCTTCTGAAACAGCATTTTGACCTCGTGGGGAAAGTAAAACACACACAGTAAACCCCAGTATCTTTATAAAGCCGGGAACACAACTATAGTGAAGGTGTCGGTGTTATGTCATGTTGCTGGTATGACGTCAATATGACATCAACAGGTCTTTTCTCTATCTATATTTGCATGGCCGCAGCCGCCACACCTTGGCCTAATGATGGATATTTAGGTGTGATGCGAAAGGTTATTTACGTACCACTCGCATATGACGCTGTGCTGTTTGGCTGGAGCAGATGTGCGTATAGCCAGTATACATTCACGTCACTAGAGTTTCACACATTATCACTGGACAGTTGTAGGTATCGGTTAAACATGGTGGTAAGAATAATAACAATGACATGAAGCTGTTGCACTGGTATGAGCTGGCCTTGGCTCTTAGACATTTACACAAAAATAAATAGCTGCAGTTTTTAAGCCTAAAGCCACTCTACATCCAGCTGTCTCTCAGCCCACACCCACACCCCAAACAGCCAGTGTACCAACTCTGCAACTGTTAGCTGACTGTGTGTTCGTGTTCAGCTCAGCCTCTGACTGAACTCAGAACTTTGTTATTTCCCTCTCTCTCTCTCTCTCTCTCTCTCTCTTCCTCTCGTCTCTTTACGTTTCATGGAACAGATTGAAAAAGCCCCAGAATTTCTGTGAATTTTTTCCTCCAGTTGAAACATATTGAACTTTACAATTTACACCGCCCCCTCCAATTATGTGTGTAATGGCATAATTCCATTGACTTTGTATATAGCCGTACACAGGAATAGATTTTTTTGCATTGTGGATTTTCTGCCTGTGATGTGTTTAAAACTGCTAAATTCTTCAAGAAAACAAGTTTGTTTGACACGCTGCTTTCACACAGTCACTGTAGACCGTGTTTTATTTGAACCAGAATTCATGAGAAATGAACTCGACTTAAAATGACCTAAACTGACCTCTCTCTCCTAATCTTCTAACTTCATTTACACCACAAACAACGTCTTCCACAATCTGCCCTTGATATAATGAGTATGGATTATTTCTTGATTTATTTCTAGACCACACCAGGTCTGTTTGTTTCTGTTAACGTCAGTGTGGTGTGGAAGGATTTCATTCAGCAGTGGAGATTTATTGTCTCATGATTGTCTCAGTGCTGTTTCAGAGGCTTTTCCGAGCTGAGAGGGAAACACTGAATATGTTGCATTTTTGGCTTGAAAATGATCGGATATGAAAACATTGATCACTCTCATCGTTCAGAGCTCCAGTACATCACCTCCCTTCAAAAATGTAAATTGGTTGAAACCTATTTCACGCCCTGTCGGCCAGCCGTGACCCCATCCTGCTCACTCACATTGCTCTAACTTTTCTAACTGTGTGTTTGTTCCCTGTGCCCAGAGGGTTGTCCAGGACTCTGCAACAACAATGGACGATGCACTCTGGAGGCCAGTGGCTGGCACTGCATCTGCCAATCAGGATGGCGCGGGGCCGGGTGTCACGTAGCCATGGAGACTCTCTGTACTGATGGAAAGGACAATGAAGGAGGTATATTTGTGTACATACACTAAAAGAGTGTGCAGATAGATGGTTCAGTAGTTTGACGAGTGTATTTGTTTGATGGATGGATGAACATGTCGTAAGGATAATGAAAAATATTGGTGGGGACAGGGTGCACATTAACCACATGTCCAATCAGGAGTTTAGATGGTGAGAGGGAGAGAGAATTAGCAGTTAGTAGGTAATTCAGGGTTGAGTTCAGTCTTAAAATTCATTCCACGCTGTAGAAAGAGGTATGAGGTAAGAGGGATTTCGAGGGTCACTGATTTTATGCAGATATGAAGAGAACTGAGAAAAATAAAAATCCACTCACAACATCCCCCATTCTCACACCAAGTAAAACAACAAAGGACCAAAGGACCGGTGTCATTTCAGTACGGTATTCTGCAGAATTCTCTAAACTTCCAAAATGAAATGTTCAGGACATTTGCCCACTTCCAAATCTTACTGATTTATTTTACAGCACAAATCTGCATTAATAACTCAAGGTAATCATGATTCCATGTGTTAAACAATCTTTTAAACCGGGACTAATTTCCACAGCAATGATATACATTCCCTCTGTGTAGCTCCATGTTGGATCGCTCAGCAGGAAGGGTGTTATGTTGTTGAGGTTTAGTGGTAGTAAACCTTTTGTAAAGTCAGTAGTCTTCCAGCATGCTTTGAGCCGCCTTTCTTTGTTATTCTTCATTATTGTTGTTGTGCCCTGACTAGCATCCACTAAAGCCTGTCGTCAACTAACGTTATGGTCTGTCCCGTCTGTATAACACCACAAACCCAAACATGGTGTCAGAAGTGGACCACTGATTTAGTGATTTAGGCTCTGCTTGTATATTGTTTGTTTTCGTTTGGTGAAGCTAACTATACTGCAGCAGTAGGAGTGAATAGCCATGGCCACGATCCTCACCAGCTGCGATCACGCTCAGTGGCAATCTAAGTGTGAACTGGGAAATCTGGAATACAAAGATTATGTCCTAGCAACAGGGCGGGTGAAAAAGCCGGTGGGCATCGAGGCGGTAATTCTGAGGAGAGTTATTCGTGCGGAGTGTCAACATTTTCTGAGAGACGCGGAAAGAATAGAGTTTTGTGACTTGACTCAGGGAGAAAGCCTCTACATGGGAATATGAAACCTAAGGAGATGAATGAATCATGCACTAAATAGTTATCGGTATTGCTACTTAGGACACAGAAAATTGTGAAGGGAAAAACTTATGACACTAGCTCAAATGATCAGCCTGTCCTACAGAGTCTAAAGAAACTAAAACCTAATGGCACCCACATCTGCTGTGAGGTTGCTCAAGGGAGCTGCCTTGGCCCATTATTGTTCTCACCTTACATGCTGCCACTTGATGACATCGTCAGAGAGCACAATGTATGTTTCCATAGTTACACTGATGCCACTTTGCTGAGCCAAATGATGCTGCAGCTGTAAACCCCATTACCACTTCTCTTCTAGCAATACATAAATGGATGAGAATCATTTCCTAAAGTTAAATGGGGACAAAACTGAAATCCTACTAGTCGGCCCTAAAACAAAAAGAGAAATGCTGTTTAATAACCTGGGGAAACAAATTCCATGAATATAAATCTGTGATTACAAGTCTTGGTTTTATCTCAGATCTAAGCTTCAAGTCCCACATCACCAAGGTGACAGAAACGTCATTTTTCCACCTTAGACGCAGCTAAAGTACGGCCATTTATAATCAAAACATTTTTCTTTTTTTCTTCAATTTCAGTTTTATTTTTCAATTTATTAGATCTTGTTATCATTAAGTGGGTGTTTTATTTTTCATCTCCTTTTCCATTAATCAATGTTTTTAACATGTTTTATGTTATGTCTTTTCCATGTGTGTGTATGACAGGTGCTATACAAATAGGTTTAATATTATTATTAATATAATTTCTTTAATACTCATACCAAGGGCTTGCTATCATTAGGGGACTTTACTACAGAGTGTGTGGTGCAAGGCAGCAAATATAAACTGGATTTTAAAGTTGTAAATACAACAGTGGCCCATGTGAGAGGAGGCGGGGCTCATACACTTCACCATTTATGTGTGATGGGCTCAACACAGTGGACGACAGCCTCACCATGCCTCTCACCAGAAGTGCATCTCTGAAGTCATCAGAGCGTATCACGATGTGTTCAGTAATCCTGTGGAGGCTTTCCCCAGAGAGGTCCACTTTGAGTTGAACCCAGCGGTTCAGCCGGTGCACTCTGCACCAGGCAATGTCCCGGTGGCCATGAAAGAAGCTGTGAAGGCTCAGCTCCACAGGGGTCACATCACGTCAGTCAGCGAGCCCACGGTTTGGGTCAGCGATATGGTCATAGTCAAAAGAGCAGAAAAGCTGCGTGTATGTTTGCAGCCGTACCATCTCAACCAGGCGCTCAGGCGTTCACATTACATCAGGGCCGCGCTGGAGGATGTTCTGTATAAGAGCGAGAGGATGACAAAACACCGCGGCAGCGGGTAAAAGACAACAGATCTGCCCAAGACCTGATGTCACTGCGTTTGAAGACGGCCCTGTCAGTCAGATTACTGATGTAGACAAATCATAGCATAGAAAACAAGACTTTAAACAAAAGATGAACTGCAGTATCTATAGTTATATATAGTCAGGATGCATTAAAGGATTTGTAAGTTTTGCTATTGCTACATAGCCAACGTGAGAATTAGCAGCTGTTTACCCACCAGTCTAGAAGAAACATTGACAGTTCAGCATCGATCTTCATTCCTGACTCACCAACAGCTGTCTCCAGAGGTGAAAACAAACACCAATGTTAACTCTTGTTCTGCTTCTTTTTCTACCACTTATTTTCTTCTACTGTTAGCATGTTAACCAGCTAGCCATTGTGTGGCTGGACTGTCTCATCACTTTCCGATATCAAGTCACCGTAGCGTCCATTGTACCCTGAAGAAGCAGCGTTGTTCAAGGGACATATTATAACCTCTTGTATTGTAAACACTTGATGGCTGAAGCTCTTGCGAAGCGACCATTAACACCACCCGCTCCCAGCAGGAAAACACGTTCGCCAGCAGAAAAAGCTTCAAAGCACGCCATCCCTACGTGTTAGCAACCAGAGTTCATCACGGTGAAAGTAAAATGACTTGCCTACTCGCTTCACTTCATTAAACAATGGTTCCAAAATGGCAAGATTGAATAACAACAAAAACATTTTGTCGTGCATTGCATAGTTTGGCATGTTTTGCAAAGACCAGCTGCCACCTGTTTGCTCCAGACTGGCATTCTGGTTGATTTGTAGCAGGAGTGCCCCCTCTTCTTTCGCTTTCCCTCTTCTTTCCCTCCTGTACTCACCTCAGCACCACTTCCTCATCAGTACACTCTGATAACATTGTTCTGCAGAAAGGTTCTGGTTCATGACTGGACCTCGTATGCATGCTGACCGGGCAGGGGTTTAGGGCTACCTGGAGCCGCTCAGGTTTCCCGGCTGCTCTGGAACTGCAGGGCAGCGGAGAAGCTCTTCCAACACACTGAGCCTCACCTCCATTACAGAAAATAAACTACTTTCATTACATGTATCGTTATTACCAAAGGAGGCAGAGGAAGAACTAAACATGAGACACACCGAGCAGAGAGAGCAGGAGAGAGGGAGGGAGAGAGAGAAGTAGTCGCTAACGCTAGCAATAAAAGCCCTCTTAAGAAGTAAAGCGTTTCTGTCCACTGAAATGCTAGAGAACTTTTAATTTGAAATGATTAGATGAAGTGTTGAGTTTGTATTAACATGTAATGTAGTAACTTTAACATTGCAAACAGGAGCCAATGGGGAAACTCCAACTCTGTCACATTGTATTCGGCTGACCAATGGTCGAATTATGAGCAGTCAGTCAGTCAGGGAAATTCTCAGTTATAGGGCCAGTTGTGGTCCAGCCAAAAAAAAAAAAGTAAAAGGAATGAAAAAAAACATGAATCTGGGTCATCCAGTGGGTGAGTGGTTAAGGCATATACCACATAACCACAATGTCTATGGTTTGATTCCTGGCCGAGTCAGACCCCTCACTCTCTGCCCTGCACGGGTTCCTGTCTCTGCAGCCTGTAAAATGTTAAATTCAAGCAACATGCCAAAAAATAATCTTTAAGCAGCTGTAAATGATGAAGTGGCTACTCTGCTGCTACCTGCTGTGAGCTGCTCATCGACGTGTAGCGTACCTGCAGCGGGTCTTAACTTACATACAGCACAGTGTATGTACAAACTGCTGCTAAAAAAAATGCTGAACATGTAGTATCAGCCTTAATGTGTAGTTGAAAGGCCGTTGAGCACCAAATGGAATTGGAAATGAGCCTCAATGTTCAAAAAGGCTCTGGTACAGTCTTTTAAATATAAGCTGTAGAGTTCCCAACAAGAAACTCGCAGTTGTAAACTTCTATGGGAAGAACTGAAACCTTGAAGTAAAAAAAAAAAAGATGACATGGACAGAGACAAAGTTGAAGAGTTATTAACAGCACAAAACATCAGGTATCAGTGGATTCACCCTACAAGCAAAGCTCTGAGCCACAGAGTACAACCCTAAAACCAGGAGAGCAGTGTTAACTGGAACAGTGGAGAGGAAAGATTAGAAAGAAATGAACATTAGACAGAAGAGTCAGGGAGAGGACGGGCTTACTGTATGTGTGTGTGTGTGTGCGTGTTTGGTGGGAGTACATTTTTTGTTTAACCAGAAACAGCTGTTTTATCGCTATGTTCAAAGCCACCAGACTCCACTGACAAAAACATTTTACCTCACAGAACACGGGATTTGCTGATCCTCCACTGCCCCGATCGGTCAGTTTGTTTGTGTATTTGTGTGACTTTCAGTGGTGGCTCAACTATTCAGATGTTTGAAAACACACACAGCTGTTTCTGGTTTAACCAAAAGGATTTTACTCTGTAACAGAAAAGGTCTATTTCTCTAGGAACCCTTGCCATAATGTTGTCAGACAATTGTTTTAACAATCTGGACATGTCAGTGGCAAAAACAAGCACCCCCCCCCGTAGTCTTTGTTTGTGTGCACGTTCATTCGTGCCTGCGTCCGTGCGTGCATGCATTTAATATCAGTCCCTGGTGCCTGTT
Organism: Seriola dumerili; assembly: GCF_002260705.1. Taxonomy (NCBI): domain Eukaryota; kingdom Metazoa; phylum Chordata; class Actinopteri; order Carangiformes; family Carangidae; genus Seriola; species Seriola dumerili. Next base: position 683,389 of record NW_019174522.1, on the reverse strand, counting down.
CCCCAGATGTACAAATGGCTTTTATAAACTAACTGAGACAAATGGCAGTCAAGATTTTATTACCTTACATACCTCTTTCAGTCCTTCCATTTCTCCAGCTGTCTCTCCACTCCACTCATCTCCTCTCCTCTCTTCCTCCCTGTCCCTCACTTATCCCTCCCTCCCTCTCTAATCCCTCTTTTTTCATCATTCCATCCCTGCCTCTCATCATTTACATTAGAGGACTTTGTCCTTTTTTCTCCCTTTTTCTCTCGGTCTTTATTCTTCTTGGCCAACCCTGTTTCCTTGCAGTCACATTTATAAAGCAGTAATGTGCAACAGAAAATGCAGCCAGATTACATTTTCTATCAACATCATGAAGATATGTTGTTCATTTATATATTTAGCAAGTCACAAATATTTTGATACTGAACATATCAGTGTAGTGTTCATCGACAACATGTTTGTTTTCTGCCACAACATCCAATGTTACAGGATCATTTCCACTTATAGTTACTTGGTTAATGTTTGAGAAAGATCCTGGTCTGGTTTGTGACTCAGACACAATGTGTTTATTCACATTTAATCAAAACCACAATCTTTTCCAAACCTCAACCAGGGGGCGCTTTCACAAAGACAGACTTTGACTCTCAGGTAGAACAAACAGTCAGACCTCAGATTGACTGAGTCTAAATTCATCTGTTGCACAAAGCAGTTTAGTGATAGACTATCTTAAGACGGACTGTGGTATAATGAAGTCTGGGTAAATTAAGGATGTTTTACTAGAAAAGTGAAATAATAAAGAGAAATATCTGATTTGAAAAAAAATTGCTGCAGTCTCTAAAACTCTTTCCCTTGTCTTTGCTCTCTCCATAACAACGTTAGCAAACCACAAATCATGAGCCATGTTTTCCTGTTTTGTGTTGTTGGGTGCTACTGGTCAGGGCAGGTGTCATTGATTGTTACCATGGTAACATTAGTTTTAGGACTGAGTTAGTCTGGGGGTAAGGTGTCTAATGTCTTTATTTTTGTGAAACAGTCTTACTTGCATTAGACTAAGACAGAGCAGTCTGAAATATCTTTGTGAAACTGGCCCCAGAGCTTTTGTAGCCCGACCACAGACAGGACTGTGGGTGTGGACCCTGGTCTCTGGTGCGACGATACTTTTCCTATCATCCATTTGACATCCTTCTGCATTTCCAATCCTTCCCTCTCTTGTTTGAGAATACAATAACTTCGTATGTGTCTTTCAGATGGCTTGGCTGACTGCATGGATCCAGACTGCTGTTTGCAGCCCTCCTGTCAGAACCAGTTGTACTGCAAAGGGTCACCTGACCCAGGGGAGGTGCTCAGCCAGTCTCTGTCCTCATTGGCCCCTCAGCAGGTAATGAGCTCCAATTGCAAATTATTTCCTGATACAACCTGACATTACTTTTCAGTATAGGAGCAGTGACAGGAATCAGCATTTGTCTATCTACTTATTTCCTTTTATTTTACTTAGGCTGCGAGGTCTTTCTACCAACGCATTCACTTCCTGGTTGGTCCTGAGTCCACTCATGTTATCACTGGAGACAGTCCATTCAACAGAAGGTAATTGTGTTTTATTTTATTTTATGTTATTTTATTTTAATTCATTTTATATAGTTTTTTTCTGAATTCTGGACTTATAGCAACATCAGTACAGCAGCTTGATTGGTCATGTAAATCCACACTTTAATCAAGTATTTCACACCACTGGAGATGAAAGTCAAGGGCTGCAGTCGAAAACTCGAAAAGGTTTTCTCCTCGACCTCAATGAAAAACATCATTAGGGTCAAGGAAAGATGTGAAGGAGAATTCATAAATACTTCGCAAAAGAATCTGACTGCACTTACACAAGATTTTTTTTTTTTTAACCAACTTCATTTATTTAACACGTTTCCTAACAACAACGATTGAAATGTTGAAATAAGATGGCATGACGCAAATAAACATGTAGAGAATTGAGCCAAATAAACAACATTTATGTAATATATTGATATAATAATAATCTTTATTTATAGAGTACTTTTCAAAAACTATGTTGCAAAGTGCTTGAAAGAGACAGCAAAAAAAATAGAATCAATAAAATCAATTGATTTCAAAGAGAAGAAAAACAGATAAAACAATCAAGTGTACCAAAACAGTGTAATTCTTTAGAGAAATGAACCAATTGAAGGGAACAGAAAACCAGGATAAGCTGTATGTATATAGTACATTGCTATGATGATGATATTGTTAACTATAAATTCAATATGCTTGTTAAAGATGACGACTGCAGCCCAGGTTTCCTGTGCAGTTTTTCAATGCAGTGGATAACTGCGTTAAACTTGGGGTTTTAATACTACTTTAGTGAGTGACTGGTTAAGACGGTGAGTGAAAGATCTCCAAACCTACAGAAGGAAGATATTATTTTAGTATAAGGTCGCAGTTGCCTACATCTGTTATGTGCTGAACGTTCTTCTGTACAAACACTGTTGTTTTTCATCACAGTGGGATCATGGATAATTTCTGTCTTTTTCTTTCCAATGTTATCTTCTATAGTGGTGATTGTTTGATTCATAACGTTTCTGCCCGCAGGTCGTAGCTCACCCTACTTTGATTTACCATAATATGAGCAGTTGCAGGTTGGCTTTGCTCTCTGTCTGGATTGATATAATAGAACGAGTAGGATCACAATACAGGAACTTAAGGTCTGCTATTTTTCCTTGCCAAAAGCCATTTCTGCCCACATCTGCCTCAGACATAACATTCATTAAATATGATAAGAGAGAAAGAAGGTGGCAGTCGGCAAAATATAGAGAGTGAAAGGCATGGCTACTGACAGGGAAGAAACATGATGGCAATTCTATTCAGCCATTTTTCTGCTTTTGTCACATTTTTTATGCTATCCTGAATGTTTCATTAGAGCAGAGGGCCACAACCCTATAATAAAAATGTCCTGTATTTCCATAATGGAATGGACCTGCAACCTTATAATAAAAATGCTTTATTAGATGACCTTAAAACAGTATTGAGTTTGTGTGTGTGTGTTCGTGTGTGTGTGGGTGGATGTTTGGAAGGTTTTAAAAAATGGCTGTTTTACACGTATAGGCCAAAGAAATAACTGACAAACATACATAGGCCTACATACATAATAACTGCAGAAGGAGACCAACCTACACGGTGGCACATACTGTATGCACACATGCTGAAGCACAACGGAGTAAACATATAGACATATAGACCATGTAGACCTGGTTTCCTGGTTTCATCAGTGTGATACACACACACACACGCACACACATACAAACACACAGACACAAACACGCAGTTGTTTTTGTGCCATGAACTTCATGAGTCATAGTCTGATCTTGAGCATCTCAAGAAAACCTCTATGGAAGGTCTTTTCTTCATCCTGCGTGGTTGATACAGAATAGTTATTAAATCCTGTATTAATACTGTATGACATTTGCACTAATGTGACACATCTGGCAACAGGGTTTTCATGGACACGTACATGATTTTATTACAAATATACTGTAATATACAGAATGAATGGGCCTCTGTTTTATTCATTCACATGCAGTGCATTATACACATTTACATAAAGGCTCTGTCTGCTAGAAATTATGTTTATAACGAAACTGTGACAGATAATATGTTTTGTAGGAGTTTTACAGCAGTGTTAAATGCTGTAATCAGTGCATAATTTACTGATTTTTTGTTTTGTGTTCAGATGCTCACAGAAAAAAAGTTCACAGTGACACAGACACAATGTGCTTATTTGCGTTAAACAAAAGTTTACTTTTTTTTTTTGTGAACAAACAGAAAGTGACATAGAGGACATTTGTGACCATAAAACATAATGGACACTCGTGGGTGTGTGTGTGTGTGTGTGTGTGTGTGTGATAGGGTGTTCTAATGAATGTTGATCATACACAATAATAACAATAATAATAACAACAATAATAATAATAATAATAATAGGTAGCTATTATTATTATTATTATTATTATTATTATTATTATTATTATTATTAACTCTCATTAGAACCTCTGAGGTCGGTTACTTTATTTGTTCACGCAGGTAAATTTTGTTTGCAGTAAAAGTTATTATCACATTAATTATCACCAGTCTTACACATGCACATAATAATGTGCACTGGTAATAATAATCATAATAATTATAATAATAATGATAACAATGATATATAATAATAGTATTGTCTGTGTACACATAAATACAAGGACAATAGTAATAATACTAGTAATAATAATAATATATGATAATAATAATAATAATATAATAATGAAATAATATATAATAATGATAATCATGATGATGATCATATTCATGTAGTAAGGGTGGTGGAGAGGCAGCACAAGAACGCCAGAGGGGCAGGCAAGGGGGCCCCAGCCCATCCACCCAGCGCCGCAATCTGGGGCCCATGCAGCAGACAGCTGGTGCGGCCCATCCCCACCTTTTCCCCTCCTCTCTCCTCCAATAGAGGGTTTTCAAGTTGTTGTTTTTTTCCCCCCCCCATCTTACCTGTTGTTATAAGAGGTGATCCGAGAAAGTGACAACACAAGTGAGGTTCCAGTACAAAGCAAGTGCAACTCGACACACCAGCCGCCACACCTGTCATGTTGATGCTTTGATAGCGTCACAGCCTCAAATGTAAAAAGGCATAAAGTTGAGATCAAAATGAAGGACATGTTCAAGCATGGGTTTGCTCTGACCCATGACTGCTCACAGTGACAAAGTCTGTCCACAGACATACAAACACCTGCCAAAGACCCCAAACCACCTCTGCGGTCGTTCTCCCTGTAGCCGGTGTCTTCAGCAAAATGCACTGTGCAACCTGATCATCATAAACTCAGCTGCACTGTCTACCCAGAGCAGCAGGTGAGCTCATTTGGAACCAAACAGGCAGAAGAATAATGGTCTTGCATTCAACGCACATGGCATTGTGATTGTGTGACTGAGTGAGTCAGACATTCTTCAGCCAGTGTTGTTATTACTTGTATGGTTATAGACTAATAACTGGGGCGGATTCTGCTCTATTTTAGAATATATCTGATTCAGTGAGTAAAGCCTCCATCTAATATTGTTATTTTTATCATGTTTATATCATTATTTTTATACCAGATCTCTACCTACAGAAATAATCCCGTTGTGGTTTGGGAATACTTCATTAAACAGGCTGTAAAACCTGCAGTAAATTCTGCCTTTCTCTGTTTCATTAGTCTCTTCTTCCATTTGTTCAGTGTTTCAGAGTTACAACACTACCTTGAACTGTTACATTAACTAATGGGGACAACAAAATCAATAGATTGTACATGTTATCCATGATATGTACTGTGTATACATACTGTACATCATAATAATGAGAGAAGAAGACAAAGAAGACGAATTCCAATAAATGACATTGTTATTCACTCGAATGCAGCTCATGAATACAGTGCTGTGGTGCAGTCGAGCCACCAGTACTGGAGTAACATCAGTTCTCCCGCTCTCACAGCTCAGCAGTTAGCACAACAGCCTCTGTTTCAACTGATGTCTCAGTGCACTCTGCAGTATCCTTAAACAGAGTAATAGTGATGATAAGACAGGCTGTGGTGTGTGTGTGTGTGTGTGTGTGTGTGTGTGTGTGTGTGTGTGTGTGTGTGTGTGTGTGTGTGTGTTGTACCCAACCACAGGAGCTCAAGTCAAAGACACAACGGGGTCTGTTCTATACTTGATGGTTCAGTTTGCTCAGTTAATTACAGTAAAAAATAAATGATTGTAATTTCTTTTGTATAGTATGACTAGTATGTATTTGTATTTTGTATATGTTGCATATTGCAATGTAGTAATGAAGTTAACCTCTCTCTACCATCTCTCTCTCTCTCTCTCTCTACAGCTTGGTGTCGATAATCAGAGGTCAGGTGTTGACAGCCGACGGCACACCTCTGATTGGAGTCAATGTGACGTTTGTTCACTATGCTGAACACGGATACACTGTAACACGCAAGGATGGCATGTGCGTATTTATTTATTATTCGTATTGTGTATTGTGTAACCTTGTCTTTTCTATATGCACCTTGCATCCTCCCTCCCCAAAACTATTTCACCTGGCCCTTCCTTTATTTATAAAAGCAGATGTTATTACTTCCCAGTTCACTAAATGGAACACTGAACTACCAAAGGCTATCGGTACCAGAACTGATGAAGACCTGGAAGAGAGATTATGTATTGAAGGCTGCCAGCATCAAACAACTCATTGTTTACATTGTTTTTGACAAGATATACTGTACCTCACAGGGCTGTGATTGCACATCTGTAACAGCCATTAACTGAAATATAAAACCAGGTTTGCTGTTTTTCTTGGTTCACTGTTTATATATCTGTCTGTACACCAGGCTAGTCAGTGTCTGATTTCTTCCCTTCCATGCAGTTCCATTGGTGAAGGAAAGCTGCTGCCTCATTCTGACATTAGCTAGCATCTGTCATGAATCATTCGTAGTCATAGCTGATGTACATACCGGTGAAAGACTATCCAAGGATTAGCAGTGTGTATTTTCTGATGCATTCGACATTATAACAATACATGCACTAACATCAACATCTGTGACCTAACATGAACACACGAGGTCGGCTAACTTACACTCGTTGGTGGGCATGTGTCGGCGACAATGGCACATCCTGCAGGCAGAACAGGAGGTTGAAGGACAGGGAGGGAGATGGTAGGTGCGGCCTCTTCTGCTGAAAAATGCTGACTGCAGAGGTGGCTTTGGGGGTGTTCTCCAATCTTGACTCTTCAAAAAATCAATCCACCTCTTCTTCCTTTCACCATCTTTGGGAAATGTGGATAAAGACACAGAGACATTGATATTGTGGCATCCAGGAAAGACACACTTGGAGAGGGAAGGCATAGCTATCGAGGGAATGAGTGAATCTCCGTAGCAGTAACAAGACCGAGTGGGGGAGCCACGGATGCTTGTGCGTTCCAAAATCAGCCGTGGAGCCCAAACAGCAAAGGCCGTAACCTTTGGTGTGGTGATTCTGGAACAGTGAGCAGGGCCTGGCTGGATGATCTCAGGCGGCGGTCAGGCTCATGGGGAGTAAGCAGGTCACAGATGTAGGCAGGAGCCGGACGGTTCAAGGCTTTAAAAACAAGCAGTGAAATGTTAGAAATCAATTCTAAAACTCACAGGTAACCAATGAAGGGCAGCCAGGATTGGTCTTGGACGTCATACACACACGACTGGAATCACCATTGCGGAATCCGATTTCTCTCCTACCCCAGACTTATGTTGGAAGCTTGGCTCATTGATTTTAACTGTATAGTGAGAGTAGATGCTGCTTCCTGTCTTTTCCCTTTTCTCTTTTTGCTGTGTGTTTGTGTCTGACTGACAGCTCAGTGAGACAGAGACAGGCAGATGGACGGAGCAGAGCTCCTTTTCACGACACGAACTGTCTGAATTTAACAAATATTCAGTGTTCAGATAGATAGATAGATAGATAGATAGATAGATACTTTATTTATCCCCTAGGGGAAATTCAGTGATGGTAACTGATTACTTTACACTTCTGCAAGCCACTTTATGTTAGGTTCAACTTTAGTCAGATTTTGGATGGGTTTATTTTAAATAAGAGGATGGGTCACATGCTCCTGCTGAATGCTTTACCCTAATCGTTACCTAAACCCCATGTTAGCCCCAACCCTCTGACCCCTCAAACAGCCATTCAAACTTGTGGGGTCCAGCATTTTGGGTCCGGGGTTCCAGGTTTTCAGACCCCACAAACATAGTAAAACAGGTCCACTGAGAACAAAAGACAAACACATGCTCACACACACCCAACAACACATGGATATGCATAACATTACCTAGATGACATGCCTTCGCAGCAAACAAACTCGTGGGGAAATGCCTATAAATCCACAGAGGCACAAACACACTCGTAGAATTTAAATGAACGAATCACGACTTCACAGTTCAACATTTAAGAGCCAGTGTACCGTACAGAAGTTACATGCTCCAAGAGTTTTAGGGTTACCTCAGCTCAGTGAGGGAGGTTTAATTCACACTGTTCCTCATCTGACAGCACTACAATTTTACATAGTAATCTACTTTATATAACATATGTATATATTGTTATTGATGTACTGCAGGTTCGACCTCCTGGCCAACGGTGGGGCGTCTCTGACGCTGGGTTTTGAGCGTGCTCCGTTCATCACTCAGTACAGAACCGTGTGGGTGCCGTGGAACGTCTTCTATGTGATGGACACGCTGGTCATGAAGAAGGTGAGTGGTGTCACTGCTGTCTGTCTACATACTTGTCTGTCACGGACTGATGACTGGTGACTGCCTGACTGAAACTACGATTTGAAATGTTCCAGTTTACTTAAAACTCCAGACAGACTCGCTGTGGTCTGATGTTTTTAGATACAAATACACTATCTGACTGACACCGACTCACCGACTAAAGTGACAGGTCAGTGTTTCACAGTCAGTGAGCTGATGAATGAAAAGACTAACTGGCACATGTTACATCTGGCTGTTTCAGGAGGAGAATGACATTCCCAGCTGTGACCTGAGTGGTTTCATCAGACCCAGCCCCGTCATTGTTGCTTCTCCTCTGTCTACATTTTACAGATGTTCACCTGAGGACGGCCCCATCATTCCTGAAACACAGGTAAGAAATACCACAGGGGTATGTATCAGTGTCAGAGTCATGCGGTGAAATAGTGTCAGTGTTCAGCTGACATCAGAGCGGTAGCACCTGGCACTGAAAAGGGAATCCGGGGCCCCCTCCCGGAGCCAGACCTGGGAGGGGAGCTTGTCGGCGAGCGTCTGGTGGCCAGGCCTTAAATTCTGGGGCTTGGTTGGGCTCAGCACGAGATGGAACATCCACCAGCGGGGATGCACATTGGGGTAGCGTGCAATTTAGACCGGTTGGCAGGAGTAGGGTGAGGAGCTTGGACAACTGGACGGAGCTCAGAGCAGAGCTGCTGCTCTTTCATGTAGAAAGGAGCCAGTCGAGGTGGTTCGGGCATCTGTTTAGCATGCCTCCTGGGCGCCTTCCTTTGGAGGTTTTCTGGGCTCATGTAACTGGTAGGAGGCCTCGGGGTCGACCCAGCATTCACTTGAGGGATTATATATCTCATCTGGCCTGAGACCACCTCAGGATCCACCAGGAGGAGATGGAAAGCATTGCTGGAGAGAGGGATGTCTCAAACCTCCTGCTCAGCCTGCTGCCACTGTGAGCCGACCCCAGAAAGCGGAAGAAAATGGATGGATGGATGATTTAGGAATATAAGAACCATGTTGATGAGACACTGAGCCTCAGTGTCTCAAAAATAAGTTGGCAAAATAAAGTAAGTGAACCCTGTAGAATTACCCTTTCCAGCACCCTTTCCAGCACCCTAGCCCCTAGCATAAGCAGTGTGATACCTTGGTTTTTGGAGCACATCCTGTGGTTCCCGTTTTTTAAATATGGGAACCACCACCCTGGTCTGCCAGTCCACAGGCACTGTCCCCGAACTCTGTGCAGAATTGCAGAGGCGTACCAGTTGAGACAGCCTAACGATGTCTTGGTGCTTCAGCATCTCATAGCGACTCTCATCCATACCTGGCACGTTGCCCATGAGGAGCATCTTGACTTCCTTAGAGACATCTGTCTTTAAACTCCTCCCCCTCAGAGGACATGTTGGTCTGTGTTCTTTACACCATCCTTTCCTGACTTTCTGTCCGATGGTTTGCCAGAACTTCCTTGAGGCTTCCTGCCAAAGCTTCTCAAACCCTCCCACATCCAGGAGATGCTTCAGAAGACTCGTAAACCAACCAAGCCCAAAAGGTCTCCTCCTTTAGTTTGACCGCCTCCTTCACCATTGGTGTCAACCAGTGGGCTCTCAGGTTGCCACCATGACAGAACATGGCAACAACAAAAAAAAGTGAAGAGCTAATCAGCTGGTCATTTGGGGCCATAGTCCTTCAAAGTGTTTAAGTAAATGAATAATTAAACACCAACGTAGCATTTCTAATTGTAATTTTATAGAGCTGGAGTGATTTGTTGATATAATGTTGAATAATCAGTTCAACATTTGCTGTTTTTTTAAATTCATGTGTTTTCTGCTTTTCTCTGTTTTATATCATTGACGAAAACGTCAACTGGGACTCTGATGGGCATTTTTTCTGACATTATATAGACAAATCAATTCAGAAAGTAGATTCCTACATAATGAAATAATTCCTGTCAAATGATGAAAATAAAGAAACATTTTGAAGGGCAAATGAAAAGACAAAACAAAAACAAATAACTTATTTTTTAACTTTCTTTATAACACATATTAGTGCCATCAACACCACTGATACGTATGTGTGTATATATATATATATATATATATATATAAACATACTACCACAGCTCTGCAATGATTGTTTTTATATGAAACTAGCGTTTGTGCTCACACACACAGAGCTCCACCCGAGGTATCGCCTCTTATGGGGCAACTGAGGCTCATCATGTAGGAATGCTGTAATTGCTTACACATTACACCATGTTATCTTTGTGTGGTGTGTGTGTATGTGTGTGTGTGCTGTGTGTCAGAGAAAGGGAAAGAAAGAGATGGAGAAAGAGGTATATTGGCTGTGTCTCTCGTGCATGCAAAGGAGATTGAGAGTGGAATACAAAGAGAAGCAGTAGTGTGTGTGTGTGTGTGTGTGTGTGTGTGTGTGTGGTTCTTCATCACACTCACACCATTGTGTGAACCAGTCCACAGAGGAAATGAAACAGATGACAGAACTCAATGTGTGTTTTTATATTTTTTACAAGCCTGAACCAGCGCTCCATAATTATTTTTTATTTGACAAGCCTGTGCATGTGGCTTTTGACCGTCAACAGGGTAAGATGGTGTTCACGAAAAGAAAAGTGTGCGCAATGTGTGTGCGGCAAGTATGTGTGTGTGTGTGTGTGTGTCTAAGTGCAGATCAAAAGCAAGTGAATGGAAAGCTGCTACTTAGCTTTTGGTGGAGCTGAGTCCATTAGAGAGGAGGGCAGTGGAAAGGGCAGTCTTAAAGGGGATGTAATGGATCTGTAATGAACACTAAATGCGCAGCTAATGAAAAGGCAATAGTGCAGTTGAAAAATATAACACCGGAACAGTCCGAATGGATCATTCCCTGAGGAGCTTTTTTTATATATATATATATATATTCTTTTTGAAAGCAAATAGAGAAAGAAAGAGGGAGGGAAAGACAGATGCTGTGGCTCAGTTCTCCCTGAATTCATTACTGTTTGTGTTGTATTTTAACAATAATGACCCCTGACGCATGTGGCGATGCATTCACGCCGTTACAGAGTACAAAGTGAAAGACAGCCTGACTGTCAGCAGCAGCCCCTCACTGGCAGAGGACCTTAACATGTTCTTTCCCCGCTTCGACAGAAATAACAACAGTAGGGAAAGGGATAGACCGTGGACTGACACTGGACAGTAATGAGGTCAGTGGGGCACTGCACAGCGGCAATGCAAGGAAAGCAACTGGAAATGATGGTGTTCCAGGGCGGCTGCTTTGGGCATACACCAGTCAGTTAGTAGAGGTCTTCATCAACATTTTCAACCTCTCACTGACATATGCTGTTGTCCCAACATGCCTCAAATCGACAACCGCCCTGAATGCTGAATGCACACAACAATTTTGCAATTGGACACTGGATTTTCATGACCAACCACCCCCATAGTGTCAGGATAGGAAAACATACATCCTCCACCCTCACCCAGAAAACTGGTGTTCCACAAAGATGTGTGCTGAACCCTTTCCTGTATGCCCTTCTTAACAAATACCATCATTAAGTTTGCTGATGGCACGATTGATGGGCCTAACTGTGAGTCAGCATACATGGAGAAGGTGTGAAACTGGACTTCCTGGTGTTCTTCCAACATTCTCATTTACTACAATAAGAAAAAGGATCAACAGATCCTGGCCCAGTGGACATTGATGGCGAGGTGGTGGAGAGAGTCTCCACTTTTGAATTCCCACATCAGTGGAGACTTCTCCTGGGCCATACACACCTCCACTGTCACTGGGAAGGCACAACAAAGCCTCTACTTTCTAACCAAACTCAGAAGAGCCAGAAGAGCCAGTGCACAGTGGAGAGTCTCCTGATGTACTGCACCACAAATCCCAGCTGTATTGTATTTGCTCAGGTTAATCTACAATGGCTCACCCAAATGCCTTGTTAGCCAACTTCTGAATGCTGCCCGGTCAGTTGTCCAACCACCATCAATGCACCACCCAAGGGCGCAGGTTTTGGTCTCAACATTGGTAGGGGCCCAATAACCCAACCACCCTCCAAAACTAAGAGGACTTTGTAATGCTGTCAATCACATGCTTTAGTAACATATAAGATCTGAATTAACATTCAGAAATGTATTTATATTTAAATACATCTATGAAGTATCAGATCAAAGACTAAAACTTTGGGAAATTATCATGTGTTATAATAACTTACAAGTTAGTATAGGTGGACTACACTTAAGATAAATATAAGTTAGTAATTTACAATTAATCCATATTAGTGTATCATTAATCCCACTGTCATTTTAAAATCTCCCCTAAAACCTTGAAGATGCACCTGTTTCCTCTTCAGCCTCCTCTGCTTCTCTGGTCTGCTGCTGTTCCAGCAGACCAAATAATTCCTCCAAGATGATCAACAACTGTCTAAAACTATCTTAATAAAATCTGAACATTATAACCTTCATGAAGGAGGATTTACTGCACAACTGTTGTTAGACTACATCAGTTTTAGCTGGATGTTTGTAATAAATTGCCAACTGAGTGTAAATTAGTAATTATCAGTTGTATGCACATGGCTGCAAAGAGCCTGACTGGCATTAATTGGTTGATTTCGATGCTGTTCTCACCTGGGAATTGATTCACCTGGCTGCCAAAGATGCCCTTTGATTTAATAAAGTTTTATTATATAGTACCTTACACACATGTGAGGTAAAACATGTTATATGTTGATAACAATATATAATATATAACACACACAAGCACATTGACAATGGACCCGTCTGTCGATTGGCTGAAAACAACAACTCATACCTGTTTATTTGCATATAAAGCAAAGAAGTGAGATACGATGACGAGTGGTCAATTGAGAACCATGTGGAAATGCATTTTAAATCCAGGTGGTGAAATGACGTAATTATAGCTGACCACTGGTGATCGGATCACTGAAGACACATGCTAATACCAGGTCTGAACAGCCACTGATTCAGCAGTTTAGCTTAGCAGTTAGCGATAGCTTCTTTCTCTCTGATTCTTTCATGATCATATCCAAGGAGCTTACAGAGCTGGATAGGTGGCAGCAGTTCTACCATTATATTCTTATTTTACCACCAAACTAATGTCGAGCAAGCACGAATGCTGAATTAGAAAATCTGTGCAGCAAAATAAATTTCATCACTAACATAGTCTTCTCAAACAGCACAATCATAAAGGCCCCCCGGCTTCCAATGGGTACTCTGTTTGAAGTAAATCCCCTGTGCCACCAGCAGCTACCATGCCTGGATGCCATTGTTCTTTTCCCTGTTCGTCTGTGAGCGTGTTCTTCACACTCCTGTTTCTCATGTCTGCAGCACTGACAGACTGCTCCTCCCCATCATAAAGTACACTAAATACTATTATTCATCTGTCGCATGTTTAATACTATAGCCCTGTATCAACCGTTGGTGCCATCCTCTTTGTAGCAGGGTGTCTGACCAGCTTTCCCACAAGTTGTTTCGGTGTATTAACATATGGCACCATAACTACTGTGGGCAACATGGCCTAAACGTTAGAGAAGCAAGCTCGTGGCTGGAAGGTTGCAAGTTCACGTTTTTTAATCCGCGGATGGCACGCCTGAATCCTCTCATCTAAACCTTCCAAAACGGTCCGATTGGTCCAAAATATCTGGTTTCACGTCCGTGTCAAGGCGCCAAATTTGTACATCTTAAGGCGTTTGGACCATCACTGCTTCCATGCTATTGGTACCCACCCCTTTTTGATGGAGGGGCTACGTTTCATATACGGGAATAAACAGGAAAACACTCTCGCCGGTCATCAGAAAGGATCTTAAACAGTTAACAACAACAGGTTGCCATTTGTACTCTAATACTGCTATCTAGTGGACACATTGAAGTTACATTTTTCTCAATAAGTAGTAGCCTATAAAAAATGCAGATATTAATAATGTCAATATTATATAATTGTCAATATTATTATTAATGTTATCATATGTTATATTCCTAACTCAATCCATAAGGAGGTTGAATGGGGAATTGTTTCCTCTGTTGAAATTATTATTTGATTTGATTATTGGATATATGATGATTGAGGGTTTCCCCTCAAAAATTGGTTTGTTAAAACGAGACGATGTTTTCTGTCGTCTTAAAATGTCCAATCCGCATTCCATAGTCCATCTACGTCTTCATCTGTTGTCCGCAGACCTCCATATTTAAACATCTCAACTGTGATATTTTGCCATTTGTTTTGGGCACACTTTCCACAGTTCAGCTATAAGGATAACTGCTGCCTGTGCAGTCAGGGCATCAAGCTCAGCACTGGTGTTCCTGACTAAAGATAAAAAAAAACAGGTCTATCTGAACTGGTCTGTCTAACATCCCCTGTCACCGTGCGGGCTTTCTAGCTAGCTCCTGATATGTGTCATTCATGGAACGCACATTCTTCTCATTTGAAACAGCAGCCCGAAGAGGCTCAGTTACCAGTTTGTCAATCAGCCCCAATGCCCTGCAACCTGCAAGAAAATGAGAAGCGCCAGTATCATCGTTCAGAGCTTGAGCAAGCTTGTTCTCTGTCCTGTGCGCAGCTGTGAATGCAGTGAGATTGCTGCTGAGGAAGCACACACCAGCAGCATTGTGGAATGTGACACACACACAGAGCACTGAAGCTGCCGCTGCTCTGCTAACGTGCTGCTCCTCATGTGCGGACACGCTGCTGTTCGTGGTATTTTCTGAAAGGTCCATATGTGAAAGTATCAAAGTCAACCTTGCAGGTGCTAGTTTCTCTGAGTGTTTAGTGTCAGCTCGCCGACCTGTTTTTACTAGAGCTCCAGAGAGAAGCCTGAGAGAGGAGATCTAAAACTACATTGAGATGGTTTTTTGGTTCTTAAAACCACAAATATATCTTCTTATTGATATTGAAACTTCAAATAAAGCGTAGGAGAAGTGTAAAATACGTGACCTTTAATTATTTTGTTAGAGATACACAATTTGTCCTGTTAGTATTTTCAGCATCAAAGTGAATTCAAGTCTTTTTATTCAGATTTATTTGGTCATGTTTTTACTTTCATGATAAAATGACGTGAGTATATTCACTATTGTAGACCACCAGGGAATTCAGTGTGCACACAGCTGTTTTGTCAGAGCCTGATCATTGTCTCAGGAATGATTAAAAAGGGGTCATTTTGCACAGACCTGTTCAAATCTAGAGCTATGTGCTTAAGGCTGGTGAATCTAAGTTCTTCTGATTAGACAATTAATTTTGTAAAGCATCAGTATTTAAAATTTTACTTATAGTCATATTAACCAGTTCTACTATAGAAATGTCTCTGTATTGAGTTGGAAAGAAGCCATGATCTTAAGTATGCACACCTGTCGTGAGCCTGGATGGTTTGATGTTTGTTTTTCTCTCACTACAAAGACTACTAGTGGCACTATGAAGCTGTGTGCTCTTTATCTCTGCATTCCTTTTGAATAAGATGCTTCAGATACCAACTGGGACAGTGAAATAGGTGCTGATTTGTTTTTTGTGTCATTTTATCCCTCGGCAGGTTTTACAAGAAGAAACCTCAATACCAGGCAGTGATCTAAACCTGATCTACCTGAGCTCCAGAGCTGCTGGATATAAACCAGTCCTCAAAGTCACCATGACCCAGTCATCAATACCTTTCAACCTGATGAAGGTGAGACATTTAATATATGATACAATTTTAAATGTCCTCAAAACCACTATGATGTCCTACTTCAGATCAGTACAGAATGCCTCAGTCAGCTAGTCAGCATCAGTACCTGATAGCAGTGCAACCCTAACCTGAACTACCATTTAGTGACCTTTGTGTCTGTTGCTGTTTCTCCAGGTACACCTGATGGTGGCGGTGGTGGGTCGCCTCTTCCAGAAATGGTTCCCTGCCCAGCCAAACCTATCCTACACCTTCATCTGGGACAAGACAGATGCCTATGGCCAACGTGTCTATGGACTATCAGAGGCAGTTGGTGAGTTTGCTACTAGTATCAAAGCTAAACAGAAAATAATGTTTTTAAAAAGATGTGAAAAATTTATGGAACATCAATTAAAGCATGACAACTTTGACAGTTTTCAAATTCGAACCTGAAGCAGACACAATTAATCCTAAGGATG
The DNA here is from genome assembly GCF_002260705.1 of Seriola dumerili. Lineage (NCBI taxonomy): Eukaryota > Metazoa > Chordata > Actinopteri > Carangiformes > Carangidae > Seriola > Seriola dumerili. The sequence goes on along the minus strand of NW_019174522.1, from coordinate 667,004 downwards.
ATGGGCAGCCAAGCTAAACTGCTGTAATGTGAGACGTGCAGTATATGTTTGTGAAAAGCCACACAACAGAGATCTGTGGTTAAGAATACTAGGTTTCCTTTTACAGCACAACAGAAATGACAACAGAAACTTGTGTTGTGCTGTATTTTTTATATGGTAGAATGACAAGCCTGGAGGTTAAGTGGTGTTGTGACAAAAAAAAGGTCACTGTTTGAATCCTTGGACTTCTGAGGATAATATGGCTAAGGACATGAAATGAGTACTCTCCCCCTCATGAAAAGCTTTTGAAGACGCAGCTGGTGAGCTCAGTGAGCAGCAGTACTGTGGAAAGCTGTTGTTGGACTGCACAGCCACAAGTGTCAATCCATGCTTTCACCTATCTGTGTACCTGCATTCATTTGGAGTTTTGTCTGTGTGTGTGTGTATCTGCAATATGCAATTAAACACATGAGCAGTTGGAGGAATACAGTATATCAGTACAGCACATATACAAATACACTGTTCCTGCTACGATTTGTCGCTGTAAATTATACAAGAGCAGTACTCAGGGGCGTCGAGTAGCTCAGTTGGTTTGTACTGGTTTTAATCCCCTGGTGTGTTTGTTGTGGAGAGGAGGACACCTCTGTGGAGAATTCAGCTGCTGGTAAAAACCTGCTGAACGTCTGCTTCATAAGTTATCAGAGAAACAATCAGAACAAAGGTTAGCATCAATCTCAGCTGCAGCTCTTCCCAGAGTCTCTGTCCTCTGTACAGAGACAGGGACACCGACAGGGAGAGACTGAGCTTTTTACATCACAACATAAGTTTCTGTTCTGTAATTACATCCATTTTTATTAGATAATTGAACGAAATTCACTTTTGTTTGTCGGTTTGTATAAACACACCAATCAAACAATAAAATATTAATCATGAACTTTTGACTTTAACTGTATATTATAATGTAACACAGTGAGTAATTGACATTTTAGAAAAACATGGTCAAAGTTCAGAAATGAGGTAAAACAGCTGACTGTTCCTAAACACTATTACGGGACTCAAAATATTTTCGCAAGGCTGGCAGGTCTGTTGATGGCACTCTGCACTTTGTTGTCACTGCTGCTTCAGAGTTAACCATATAGTAATCTCAGGTGTCACCTTTATGTTTACATTATGCAGTATTCTCAAGAAACGTAACATCAGGTGTCAACCAGTGATAAATCTGCTCTGTTCTGCCCCCTAGTGGATACATGTTTTTGGTCCTTTAGTCCGTAGTAAAGCATAGAGACGATGCTGCTTGCACCACAAGTCACCATAACTGTTAACCTCTCTGTAACCCAGAGGTGAAAGTGACAAGACACTGTGGGAATCATTGGAAATGATGCTAATAGAAGTATCATTCTCTATCAGAGGTGGAGATAAAAGGTAAACAACAATTAAAATGCACCAATTCATCACATAATAACTCCTGGTATTAAAGTTTGACAACATACTGTGCACAGTAGCTGTAAAGAGGCGGGGGATTTTCTCCTGAACATATATAAAGCTGGAGACAGCCACAGCTAAGTTCAAATAGGTTTTGGAGAAAAGCTTTAACAGGGAAATGGCGGGGACATAATGGGCATGCTAACCCCTCTGACACCTTTATGAGGGACCAGCAGACATACTTTTCAGTGAGTTATTACTTAAGGTAGCCCGGCTTAATGGGGTGAACATAAAAACAATTTACTGCTATGTTTTGTAACACTTTTGAAATTGGTGCTCATAAGTTATAATAAGATAGGGTTAACATGAGAATATTTGTAGCACATGTCTGGCAACTGCTGAAATAAAAGCTGAGACATAAATGTAGAGGTTGAACTCATCAGGAGGCAACTGCCACGCCGCATCTATCTATCTATCATCTCCATTGACTTTGTAGACTGAAGTGTGTACAATACATACACTATACAAGAAAGGAGACCCAACAAAAGAGCAATTTGCAATGCCATTAAAATGTTTATTGATTGAAAACTGTGTCATTTTACAAATTCCCTGCAAAGTGTACAAAATGTGCTTTAGTAGCTGATCAGACAGCACAAAGGACATTGTAAGAAGTCAGCCTCTATGGACGGCGTCCAAGAAGAAAACCATTGCTCACAAAACTGCATGATTAAACTGAAGCAGCACATGAAACCAAAACAGATTTGTTATTATCACATGTGGTCCAGCATGTTTTGACGTGGACCCGGCCAGGACCACCACAGTGACTGCAGAGGGAAACATGGAGGTGGCAGTGTGCTGATATGAGGCTGCACGAGTGCAAACTGTAGGCTCTCTGAGTAGTCATCCCGTCACCATGAGACAATGTGATATAATGATGGTGTCACAGGCCCTGATTAATAACAGACACAGCAGGATAGATGATTCAAATTCAAATAAGCTTTATTAGCATGACAGACGATTAGCAGTATATAATATAGATGATCTCTGCCATGGATGGCGTGGAAGCATATCTGCTGCCTGCGCTCCTCTGCGATGAAAAGCCAAGCAGAGCACGTCAAACAAACGTTGGCAATTACAGCAACACCGGTAAATAGTCACACGGTCAAAATGATTGACAGCTGCACATGTTGGCATATGAGAAATAAAGAAACAAAAAGTCAAAGTCAAATCTAAACCTTAAAGCAGCTGTAATTCACATTTTCATTTTAACACTATCAAATGCATAGAATGAACATCCAAACCTGCGGCTCCCCTCAGCTTTACTGAGCTTTAGTAGCTTGAGTTTGAGCTCAAATGCAAATGCCACATAGACACAGTTATTGGTGAACATAGTGGAGAATTCAGCAACAGATGAACCAGATCTGATTTCAGTTGTTTTTCACTGCCCCAAACTGGCCAAAAATGTGACTTATTGCAGGTTTTAAAGAACAGTCATCTTCTTGAATCAGCATGTGGAAACCTGTAAAAACCTCCTGCAGACCAGAACACACCAGCCCTTCCTCCATTCAATCAGCTCCTTGTCATTCATTTTTCTGCTGATAAAACGCCATAATAATTAAAGTGACACAACAGCACACAGCGGCAGGAAGCAGAGCTGCACTGAGTTTTGTTGAAATTTTGTGCTAAATGATTAAATGAATAAAAACGGGGGGGAAATAAAAATGAGGATGGGAGCTATTTATACCACGTGCAGATGAAAGTTGTCACTTAATTGAGGAAAAGCCAGAATGTGTGTGCATAAATGTTATTGTGCAAATGTTTCAATGCTTCATTTTATCCTCTTGGGTTCTTTCTTATTTCTGTTTTTACATAATTATAAGATGGACAGACATGTAGATGACAACAAAATGAAACAGTTATAGAGACGTAAAAATGACAAGAATACCATGCGTATGGTATGAGTCTCTAATGTGTGTGTGTGTGTGTGTGTGTCTGTGTGTGTGTGTGTGTGTTTTGATGTTGATATTAGAGGTTATCATATATCTGTGTTCTATGATCCTGGGTAGACTGGTTTTTGGATAGAGAGTGCGTATGTATGTATGTATGTATGTATGTATGTATGTATGTATGTATGTATGTATGTATGTATGTATGTATGTATGTATGTATGTATGTATGGGGAGAGGGTGAAAAAGGAAGTATTGTAGTGTTATTGCTTAAGCATAATCACCTTTTTAACTAAAATTTATTCTGATTGATCAAGTAACCATTAATGATATTTTTGTGTTTCATCCTTGATGTTAGTGTTGTACGTCATAGAGATGGTTTCTGAGTGCAAAGTCGAAACATCTGTGTGTGTGTGTGTGTGTGTGTGTGTGTGTGTGTGTGTGTGTGTGTGTGTGTGTGTGTGTGTGTGTGTGAACTGGCCAGGAGCAGGAGTCAGAGGATGTTAGAAAAGCAGACAGATCAGGTTAACGCCGTGGTTCACTGTGTTTTCAAACCTGTTGTCTGTTTCCTCTGGTCTGAATCCTGTTTGGTTTGGTTTGAAGTAAGTGCAGTCAAAGAAGAGAGCTGAATAACTGGCCTTTGCCCTGTGTGTGTCTAACAGTGTCGGTGGGGTTTGAATACGAGTCCTGCCTGGACCTCATCCTGTGGGAGAAGAGAACAGCCATTTTACAAGGCTATGAGTTGGATGCCTCCAACATGGGAGGGTGGACCCTGGATAAACATCACATCCTGGACGTACAAAACGGTAAGTGACAAAACCTGCACTGTCCAACTGTAGCTACATGTTCATATACTCTCATATAGCATCTCCAGTGCAAGATGATGAAACTGATACTGTTATGTTGTTGTTTTTAGTTTACTAAGCCTAATACTTGTATGTATATGTGACAATCGAGGTTTAGACGTTTACTTTGCACTGAAAGTACCATACATATTCTCTCTCTCTCTCTCTCTCTCTCTCTCTCTCTCTCTCTCTCTCTCTCTCTCTCTCTCTCTCTCCCTCCCTCTCTCCACATCATTAACTGGTTAATTATGTGTCCAAGAGTAAGAGGACAAAGCTAATTGCAGTTTAAAAGTATGTTAATCTCAGCAGTTGTCAGACTGATTGTCGTCATGCAGGCTTTGGTTGATGGAACAGACGAAAAGAGTGTGTGTGTGTGTGTGTGTGTGTGTGTGTGTGTGTGTGTGTGTGTGTGTGTGTGTGTGTGTGTGTGTGTGTGTGTGTGTGCGCGCATGTGAGAGAGAGAGTTCCTTGTTGGCCTCTTGGATTTGCTCCAGCTGCCCAGTGGTGTTTTTGGTCTTTCATCTCTCTCTCTCTCTCTCTCTCTTTTTCTCTCTCACACATGCACATTTTTGGTTTCTCACCAACACCATCATTTCAGACCTTCATTCATCTCTCCTTGCCTCCTCCCATGCCATCACTCCTCTCTTTGCTTGCCTGTTTTTGTCTTGCAGTGCATTAACATATTATCGTCTTTTATTACCAGCGTGGCTGGTGTTGTTTTCACCTTGTGAGTCTGTGTGTGTGTGTCATCGTGAATGTGATCCTGGTGACACCTACTGCAGCGGGACCTACCACAGAGGAGGTTCTGAAGACTTTGGCAGGATGTGTCTGTGGACAGATTTTTGTCACAGTTATAGTGTCACAACCTGCAAGATACAGTCACTAATCTTCACACGGGTGTGGTTGAGATCAAAATGAAGGCCAAGTTCAAAGATGGGTGAGGTCTAACCTATTAATACTGAGAACTCATGTAATAATATAGTAATAACTACTGAGGCTGGTGTGCCACGGCTGGTGTGATTCCATCATAAGATGGTCTCTGAGTCTTTTTACTCTTTCTTTGAACATGTGATCAGAAAAGTCAAAACCTACAGTAACATGTCACTGGTTGAATAATCCTCATTACGTTTGTACTGGTCTTGAGTTTAGAAACAACACCTTGGCAGTACTGCTGTCCACATCAATGAAGGATTTAAACAAATGTAATATAATACAATAAAAACAATAAAAACCACAATAAAATGCTCCATGTAGAAATCTAGAGTTGCCACTTTGATTTTAGATAATCCAATGAAACCTCAGAGTTGAAATACGATGACTGAATATTATACATTGCAGCCTGAAGGTACATCAGATTACATTTCTGGCAAGTGGGAAAATCTCACATGTTGTAATGTAGCCCTCAGTGCGCCACTTACTGCTGATGTTAAACTGAATTTGTTTATCTCGATTTCTCAAGGAAAAGAAAGAAGCCATGTAATTGGAACTGCCACTCCACCTCTGTCTCTGTTTCCTAAATTCATTATTAAAGGTAAACAATCGTCACTGCCACAGAATGTCGCAGTAGACCACCAGCATGTCAGACCCCCCCCCCCCAATCAGGGCTAGCAGTGCTGTGGGATAATGGTTTGCTAGCATTGCGATGCTGGCCAAAAAGCGATGGCAACATTTGACATGTAACTTGTCCGTCTGTGCTCTGGTCTCATCTCTGTCTTTGTCGGACGCCGTGGTTTTGTGGTTTCTTCTTCAGTGGAGGAAATTCTGGAAAGTCACTTTCTTTTAGTAGTCTATGTAACCCGTTTCGAATTATACAATAATTAATTATTTAAAGTAATTATAAAATCTGAAACCCGACACTTCAATTACAAGTAAAATATAATTATTATACTGTATATTGATCAGCTGCTTTTGTCATCTGAAGACTGAAAAGAGAACAGTTTCCATTCACATAGCCAACCTTTCAGGAACTGGGATATATAAGCATAGATACATACTTAAATGTATTTTTCCAGCTTTAGAGGCACTTTGACTTTGTAACCCCCCCCCCCCCCAAATTCCTCTTTCTCCCTTCCTTGCCGTCCTCTATCTGTCACCCCATCCATCACATTGCTATTCATCCCTCTCTCCCTGCAGTCCTCTTGGGCTTTCAACACCTTGTCACCTGATTCAGTGTGTGTGTGTGTGTGTGTGTGTGTGTGTGTGTGTGTGTGTGTGTGTGTGTGTGTGTGTGTGTGTGTGTGTGTGTGTGTGTGTATGTGTGTGTATATGTGTGTGTGTTCAAAATGCACATGTGACATGTGATTTTCTGTCTGTATGCATGCAGCTCTCTGTGGGTGTGATTATGTGTCTTGAAGGGACAGAATCGCAACATACAAAGTGTGTTTGTTCCTCTGAGACTAAAATACAGTGTATGGACATTAGAATAATCTTGTCTGTGTTGAAAGAGAGAGAGAGAGAGAGAGAGAGAGAGAGAGAGAGAGAGCATCAAACACTCCTTTGCAGTGTTTTCTTTGTAGTTTCTCTCATAGCTCCACTAAACACGCCGCATGTATGTTTGTGTCTAACGGTCTGACAGTGAGGCCAGTGAAATCATTGTTTCTTGTTCTGTGTTTTCATGTTTTCATAGGGAAGAGCTGCTGCTACACTGAATGTCTCAAATTTGACTTTTTATCTTTTTATCTACGGATAAAGATGGCAGCTGGGAGACATGTCCAGCATTTAGTTTATACATCAGCTGGTCCAGGAGCACAGAGAGGGACTATCATTTTCATGTTTATATAGTAACATGAGAATAGGTGCTGGTGTCAGTGTGGGAGCTGCTGTAAAAATGAACAAATGAAGCCCTGTGAAACAAAGCTGTATTCACTTTCTATTGTACCATGGTTCCTTCCTGGGTTATATTATATTATTTTAGATTAGATTAGATTAGATTATAATAGATTAGATTAGATTATATTAGATTAGATTATAATAGATTAGATTAGATTAGATTAGATTAAATTAAATTAAATTAAATTAAATTAAATTAAATTAAACTAAATTAGATTAGATTACATTAGATTACATTAGATTAAATTAGATTAGAACCCTGCAAGGTTCTGGGTTCGCACATGTTGGCTGGCCGGGGGCTTTCCCCGTGCCTCAGTAGGTTTCCTCCAGGCACTCCATTTCCTCCCACAGTCTAAAGATGTTAGACTGAACATCTGTATATTTTAGCTAATTGTAGGATATTATCAGTTGTCTTGTCTGTTTTGTGTTGTTTTTGCCATTGCCTGCTTTAATTACATTACACATGTAAAAGCCCAACTAAGGACAGGAGTGGAGAATTAGCAACAGCTATAAACTCTTTGTGCAACACATTAGTTCTCCTTAATTTATAGTTCATCTTAAATGCAATGTCCCTATCAGATAAATAAACTAAACTAAAACTAATGCAGGTTAGGATCAGTGACGACCCTAATCTGCCCATAGGTGTGATGTTGTGTCAGCCCTGTGATAGACTGGCAGCATGTAGGCACAAGAGTTACAGCTGATGGATGGATGGATGGATGGATGGATGGATGGATGGATGGATGGATGGATGGATGGATGGATGGATAGAGTCCTAAACGAACTTAATGATCAAAAATACCTTTCTGTGCAACTACTAACACTAATTCTCTCTGTCTTATAAAGAATAGAAGTTTATGTTAAATCAGTTTGTGGTTTGAAGGAAAGATATTTATTTATTTATTTATGTATTAATTAATTGTTTAATTTACTTATTTATTTTTATCGTACTTCACTTTCTTGTTTGAAGCCCAGTTTCATGAACAGGAAGTTAAATGATCTTAATGATAAAGTAAATATTTTAAGGTTCTGTAATATGAAATAACAGTAAAATAACATCATCATCATAATGTCACAAAAGTCTAAAATATCACTTCCATCATTAAGCTGAGTATTTGACTCTTCTGTTTGGCAATATTGATTTTTAAATCTCAATAATTTCAACTTTTTGTGTATGACCATGTTCAGTGGTAAGAATCAGTTTGGATTTGGCAGAAATGATCAGAAATCCATGAGATGTGAAGCGTGACGACACAACATGGATCATTTTCACATTTGTTATGGGATGGAGAGGCAGAGGCAAAATGAGATAGACAGGGAGGAGAAAGAGAGAGAGGCATGAAGAGGGAGGAAAAGAGACACACACTGGATTTGTGTGCAGAGGACTACCCACACCTTACACACACACACACACACACACACACTGGTAATGTGTTGTGTGATCTGTGAGCACTGAGTAGTGAGTTGAACTGCTGAACAACTCAGATAAGACTGGATAAAAGAGAGCTTGCGTGTGCATGTGTGTGTGTGTGTGTGTGTGTGGAGGTGTTTCAGGGGCAGAGGGTTGACAAGTTGATCTGCTTCCCTCTGCATACACTGTGAGGATGTTCTACAGTCAGGGTGTGTGTGATTTCCATTCAAGTGTACTTGTGAGTCTTTGAAGCTCATGTTTGTCGATGTATTCACATATTAGTGTGTGTGTGCACAGAGACTGGGAGTGTGGGAGTGTGTAAGCCGGTCAGCAAGACTCAAGCTGCTCCAGTGCTTTGCTCCACAGAACCTGTGAAAGTTTCTTTTTTCCCAAATCAAATCAAAATGACTGAACCTCAAATAACTTTACATTCATGTTTTTTTTTGTCCATTGTCAGGACACAAATCCCAAATTTAAGTGTTTGTAGTTGAATTTTTTGACAAGAAAACCTACAAACAAAACAAAACAATATATATATAGATATATAGATATATATCTATATATATGTATGTATATATTATTGACTGTATTTAGTACAATCCTTCATCATTAAAGAAGCAGTGAAGGACGATGTCAGTCTGCTCTCTCTAATAAAGTTTCTGCTTAAATAACTGACAGGTATGCAGAGACTATGCCATGTATAATTAAAAGTCATTCTCAGCTGTGTCAGAGCCTTTCTTCTTCTCCAGCCTTAATCAGTTCAGAACATCACAGTTGGAGATGTCGGTGTTTTATTTGTTCTTGTGTACGACTGTAACAGACAGAAAATGTTTCCTCTAATGTCTTAATGCAAGTTGATGACTTTTTTTTTGCTCATAACATCTTAATACAAAACACATCACCATGATATGTTGATGATAATCTCTATTGATGTAGCACTTTTCAAAAAGAGGTTTACAAACTGCTTCACAGTGTAAAAACAGATAAAATACACTGTTTATGTACACTTGCATATTAGAATAGTTTGATGTAGTCAAGAAATAGATTCAAAGATAAGAGACAATGGAAAATCTGAAGTTTAAATAAAAGTAAAAGCATAAAACAAAAAGTAAAAACTTATATTAGAAGTTATTTATAAAAATTAGTTTTTAAAAGAGGACACTCTGGTAGCTTGTCTCATTCCCATAGGAAGGTTAATTCCATGGTTGAGGAGCCCTCATCACCCTGTGTCTCAAGCCTTGCCCAGGGGACAGAGAGCAACAGCTGGTCTGCAGATCTAAGAGAATGAGCAGGTGTGCAAGGGTGAGAAGGTTGGCAATGTAAAATGGGACAAGGCTGCTCAGTGTTTTAGAAACAAACAGTAAAGTTTTAAAAATCAGTCCTGAAAACCCGCAGGTTACCAGTGCATGTACAGGGCATGTAAAGTGAAATAAAAACTGTAGCTTGAGTTTCCCCTTTTTCTTCTTTTTTATTTCTTTTCTTATTTTCTTTCACACAGATTCAGCCATTTTTATAATAAAACAGTCTCATCACAACTGAACCACTTTAACAACTTTTCTCTTTCTTTTCCTCTCATATCCCTGAGATGAGATGATTTACAATGCATGCAGATGATCTGTGAGTTTCGCGGTCCACTAAACCAGAGCTGTAAAGGCTAGAAAAGCTGCGCCGGTTAAAATAGAAGCACTCTGTCAAAATTTAATTATTCTCAATATTTTCAAGGTTATAGGTCTAGGTCTGGAAAGGATGGCGTCTGGGTTTGGGTCTGGGGACTATGGTCTGACTATTAGTGACCTCATTATTCAAATAGCTTGATGCATTATACAGTATGTGTGTGGAGTATATGATTTTAGCGCCTTTAACACTTTATTCTGTGTGTGCATGTGTGGCACAATGTGTATGAGTGGATACATAATAGTCATAGAGTAGAGTAGTTGTTAGCATGGGCACATACTGTGCGTATGTGTGTGTGTGTGTGTGTGTGTGTGTGTGTTGTGTAGTGTTGGTTTTGGTTTGTGTGTGTGTGTTTAGAGCCCTGACACACCAAGTCAACATTTATCTGTTGCTTGGTTACTGTTAGTCAGTGTTTGGCTGATGACACCTGAAGTTTTTGGGCCACAGTTGGCTGCAGTCTGCTCATATCACCTGTCAGTCATTTCACCTTGTTAAAGGACCAGTGTGGAGGATTTGGTAGCATCTAGCAGTGAGGTTGCAGATTGCAACCAACTGACTGGTGGCTGTAGCTTGTATGGTGCCCTGGGTGAACACCACCTTCAGACCAAGTATAGAAAGGAGATAGTGTATATACCTACATACAAATAAAATAGAGAATCGTAGAATTCTAATTGCACAAACTCTTCATCCCACAAATAGATCAACACACCAAAGAGAATTAATTATTAAACTAATGCACACTTCAAACAAGACACACACATTTTACACTGTACAACTGTCATCTAAAGCCTGACCTGTCTTACTTTCCTTGATGCAAAGTCATCAGTTAGTTCTAAATGATTTCACACAACCCAGAAAACTGATGTGTGTGAGACTACAGGTGCGTATTCACAGTATTATGAATGAACTGTGGTTTTATTTGGCAGCTTTTCATGGTGTGACTGACTTTAGTGCATTAGTCCTGTAGAGATAGAAGTGCGCTTTTTGATAGATTCTCTGACCTGTAGTCAAACTTCCCCCGCTCCCCTCCCCGTCTCTCAGCACCTCTGAGACCTTCTCACAGAAACTAGAAAGAGCGCCTGCTCCGACCCACACGGTGACATGATGTTATTGACATGAGCGATAGAGACCGATCGGGCAAATGTAATTTTTTTTTTCTTTCTTTTTCTTTTTTTATGAGCACCCGTGCCGCCCCCTGACAAGATGCCCATGTCTCCCATATCTAAATCTGCCATTGCCATCTGAAATACAAAAGGCCCTCTCTGGAGCCAGTGTTTGATTTGTCCATTCTGGGCTCCTGTAGAAACATGATGGTGCTAAATGGCTGGCTGCATGGAAAAAGACCTGCTCCCTATGTAGATATGAAGGACTCTAGATTCTAATGAAAACACGGTTCTTAGTTTCAGGTGATTATACACTAATGAAAACTTAATTATGAATTTCATATTCCGTTTCTGAATCCTGAGAACTGGCTTTTTAAATCAGCAGCAGAGACGCTCAGTGAGTCTGACTAACCTGCATGTTGTCCCTAGCTTTCTCTGCTGAAAACCCACATTCTCTATTATTTGCCCAAGTGTGATAGTTAAACTGTTCGAGTGAAACTTTTACCGAAGGTGATGCAAAACAAAATCTTTTACTAGTCTGACCTCTTTGCTGCCAAGTCTTTGAGAAGACATTGGTGTGTCAGGGTCCGTAGGTGATGTGGTAATAATGTAAGCATGTAGGTTTTTGAGATTGAGAGTTTTGAGATCAAAGTCAAATGTACTCATTTATATAAACACACACAGAGCCGTGTGAGAAAGCCTTACTGCCCTCTCTTTTAACACAGCAGGAGCTTTCGATTTTCCTCACTCTTTCTCTTCTGCCCTGCTCTCCCTTTCTCTCTCTCTCTCCATCTCTCTTTCTCTCTCATATCACCCCCCACCACCACCACACTCTCACACACACACACACACACACACACACACACACACACACACACACACACACAACACTTTTACCAGTCAGTTGCCTGTGTAGACTGCAGCACAGCATGGGTGGAACCTTGCTGGCTCGGCCTCTGTTGATCAATCAACACCTACTAATGGAAGGAGAGATGAAAGAGAGAGTGAAGGAGCGGAAGATACAGGGGAGGAGAAGGAGAGGGATATCGAGATAGACAGACAGGATGGGAACTAACTGATATGGGATTTAAACACTGATAACAATTGATGGCTGAAAGTTCCACAAATGGAAGAGAATTAGTCCTGTCAGAAAATCCTCAGAAATGTGCACCATGTAATATAAAATAGGTCTTTTACCATTAGGACGTATTGATGCGTAAACCATAGCAGAATATTTTGAGAAAATCTTGTTTTAAAGATGTTTCACAAATGTACTATAGTGCTGATTGGTTCTAAAATAATGATATGGTTGTCCAACCATGTTTAAAGGCCAAAGTGTGTGTAGCTGTTCCAAAGTGCCACACTTGAAGACGGGGCTAAAGGCCTGATGTCATGGCCTCCTCCTGGCTACATCACACTGTGTCTCCAATCTCTATCCATGAAGTCTGTCTAGTGCTTGTGGCTTGTTGGGTCAAGTTAAGTCAACTTTATTTCAAGAGCACATTTAAACACAGCTTGATCATCTGATATCAAGTGGCAAAAGGTTCTATAATTTTGGAGCAGCAACTGCAACTGTCACCTTTTAGTTTTAGACGTGATCGTGGGACGTACAGGTTCCAGGAGCTGAGTGTCAATAAGATCTGTGATGTGAGGCGGGGCCTGACCATTAAAAAGCCTTAAAGGTAATCAGCAAGGTCTTAAACTGAGTTCGGAAGTGAAGAGGAAGCCAGTGAAGAGAGGCTGAGACTGATGTACTAACTGTGAGTGAGATAGTGAAGACTGAGGAAGGCCTAAATATAGAGAATTGAAATACTCCGGTGTTGTGATTGAGTTGTGATGAAGGCGTGGATGACTGTCTCCATATCTCTGAGGGACAGAATCGGTTTCAGTTTGGAAATGGTTCTTTTACTGATTATTTGCACAGAGGAGATGTGTTTGCCAAGGCAACGCTCAGAGTCAAGGATAACACCTAGGTTTTTTGCATGAGACTTTACATATGGGATGAGGTGGTCTATCTTACTTCAAGGAGCCTTCTGGATTTAGAGGGACCAAATACAAATACTTCAGTTTTGTAGCTGTTCAGCTGAGGGAAGTTGTTTGGGTCTTGAGTATTGGTTCTTGTCTATGTTTTTCATTCACTGAAAATCATTACTGAAATATCTCATTCACTCCCCTGCACATGTCGCAGTCAGCAGAGCAGCTGCCTCACGCCCCTCTACTGTTCATGACTCTCATGTTTTACCTAAACATTCATGTTTAACGTCTTTGTTCAACATCGGGGATGAGAAAACATCAGATTTCCACACAGTCAGAGGAAGTCAAAGTTGGCATCTTGGTCAAAGGTCAGCAGTGTGGAGCGTGTCTCTACCGGGCTGCAGTCCGGACACCAGAGCTGAGAGCGTCAGAGTGGCCACCTGTTTCCATCACCCATCTGGTTCATCGAGATGATGAGATGAGATGATATAATTTAAAGAACTCTAGTCACAACTCAAACAATGGAAAACATGATGGAACTACAGCATTTCTGTTTGATCTATTCATTAGAAAAACATTAGCGACTCATTATGAGTCCACACCAATCTGAAGTTTTCATCTACTGCCATTTTTAGTCTCTTCAGTGGAGCAAAAGCTTGAGTGGTTCAGGTCACATTCTTCAAGTCTGTAGTAAGCAAAGCAAGCAAAGCTTTATACAGCACATTTCGTTCCAGGTGGAAGCACAATGTGCTGCACGAAGCATGAGAAATCATGGAAGTTGCAACCACAAAAACTATGTGGTTCCTCATTCGTGAGTAATTATCTTTGACTTAACCACACAGAATTAAAAACAGCACAATACAGGGGAGCTGACAGTACAAAACAATGGTGAGTACAAGTGACAAGAACGCAGGGTCAAAAAAAATACACATATGCTAGGTATCACATATGAGACAAGGGCAAGATTTTTATAGCATTGGAAGAAAACTATGTATTCAGCATCCTGACACATTTCTGGTGGCTCTTACTTGTCGACAGCGCCTCCCTGAGGGTAAAAGCTCAGAGTGCAAAGGATCGATGATCGGTCTTGTCCCCTGGCTCTGTTCACAACTCTGCAGTTAAAGTCTATTACAACAAACAGTGGGTCAGCGGCAGGGATGCACTGATAGATAGATAGATAGATAGATAGATAGATAGATAGATAGATAGATAGATAGATAGATAGATAGTACAGCGGGCTGGTTTCTGGATGGTGGCAGAGTTTTAATAATTCAGCTCACCACAGGAGGTTCCTCTTTGATGTCTCACTTTGAAGAACAAGTACATTCCTCTCACATTACATTAACACATTAACCTCATCACAAGTCAGAGAATTCCTCTTCCTCCACCCTCTTATATTGTCTCTCCTCTCATCATCTGTTTTTCTCCAGCTCTCCATATTTCTGCTTCTGCTTCCTCTCTCTTTCATTTCAATTTGATTTCAGGTGCTTTTGTAACCTACAGTAACTCACACATTGTATGCAGGCATCAGCAAAGACATGGGGTCTGTGCCATGATCGCTAACATTATCTTTCAAAACAGATCAAAGAAATTCCTCCAAGCTTACAACACACACTCTCTCTCTCTCTCTCTCTCTCTCTCTCTTTCTCACACACAGACACACACTGAGCCCCATGCTCCAATCCCAATTACACATGCCTATCTGCATCATTATGCATTATTAGTTAATTATCATTAAGTGTAGCACTATATAGTAGTAGTAGTATTACATATACTAGGGGAAAAAAAGATAAGCTTGTATTAATAACTTCAGAGCCATACAAAACAACGGATATTAACTCCTGTGAAAAAACCAGCCCATAGGTCATCTGTGCAGCAGGTTATTATGACCCACAATAACGTTTTGTTGCTAGGCGACATCTAGTGGTCGTAGTAATGATGACAGGCGCAAAGAGAAAAGTGCGGTGACGTAGAATAAAGAGAGACAAAGTCCAGGTCAGAAGGACTTATTTTAACCCAAATCACCATCTTTTCCTGAACCTAACCGAGCCATGACTGTTATTATTGTAACCATGGCAACAAAGGTGGGTACACCACTGTCAGTACAGTCTGCCTGTTTATTATTGTAACCATGACAACCAAAGTCCAGTAGCCTGCTATCATAGGGGTACTATTACAGGAGACACTATGGGTGCTATCAGAAGGTTGATGGTTGGAGGTCTGGTTGTCAGATATTAAAACTTTGAAACTTTTCTCTGCAGCAACTTTCCTAATGCTTAATGACTTCTCATGTAAACATCACACAGTCATGGTTAATGGTTTAAATAGCCATAAAGTCATAACACTTAAATGCATAAGCATAAATAGCTTCATTTGTTGTTATGAGACTTCGGGCAAATGACACAGCAGTGGAATTATTGCTTTTTTCTTTGTCGTACATGATGGAGTACAGTGTGTGCACACTCTACTTTTTTAATTTAAGGCAGATATGTGCACACACCCTCATCACAGCTCCCTCACTTTCAAATGTGCAACATAGTCTAATCAACAAGTTAAGATAATATCTCATCATCATCAGAGTTGATCTTTATTAAAGGAACAATATCTTGGTGCGTACTGGAGTGACAGTTGTGGTAGTTAATGCAACGTAGAATTGTTTTGTCTCTCTGCCGCCTCTCTGTACTCCTTATGTCTCTCTCTCATCCGCACATCTTCTTTCCACCAGGTATATTGTACAAGGGCAATGGTGAGAACATTTTCATTTCCCAGCAGCCCCCTGTCATCAGCAGCATCATGGGTAAGTACAGACTGAGCTTTTAAGACATTTGTAATCAGTGCTGATCGTGTCATTGCAGGATGGTTTGTAATTTGTTTGACTTGCTCTGATTAAAATGAGTGAGCCATATGAATCTCATGGGAGCCAGAAGAAAACACTTCCTGTATAACTTTATAAGTGATAAGTGATGGGAGGCATTTGTGAACTACTGTTAGTGAAAGTATGTTTTAACGTCTAAATAGGAATAGATTACATTAACAACATTTTAATGAAAATACATGTCTGACCTTCAGGTTTGTATTTGTTTGGTTTCAGTATTTATTCTGTTTTTATTGTTTCTGGTTTACTAATAAAAACATGACATTTGCATTTGACATGAAGTTCCTCTATATTGTTTCTCCATGTACTCACAAAGACTGCAGTATCTATCTGTGCAGCAGGTTATTATGAACCGTAGTTCGGTTTTGGAGGAGCTTGTGGTGGATGGATGAATATGACACAGGAGAGTGGTGGTTTCCTAAACCTAACCACGCCATGACCGCTATTATAGTAACCATGGCAACAAAGGCAGGGACACCGCTGTCAGTGCAGTCTACATGTTCATAATTGTGACCATGACAACCGAGGTCCAGTAGGCCTGCCACGGTAGGGGAGCTATGTCAGGAGACACTGCTTTGGGTCATATCAGAGTGTTGTAAAAAAAAGCACCTGTGTGGTTCAGGTTGGAGGAGTGGTTGTATTGATAGTCCACAATTTTTTGTGGAGGAATTATGCACTTTATATTTTAACAGATTTAATTATTTACTTTTTGAGAGAATTTAATAGTTAGTTTTCTTCTAAGACTATCTTGTGGCCATCAGAGGAACTGCAGCATCGCCCCTCTCTCTTCCAGTCTGGAAAGTGCAGTTCTTGGCACCGCTAATCCCTGGATACTGACACGTGCGGTGTCAGTATCCAGCTCTTTTTACCTGGCAGTGCTGAGTTTCAATTTTTGGGAGCTTTATGCCATTTAGAAGTGCCCCTACAGGGAATTAAACCCTGGCTCTTTGCAACTGGGACAGTGAGTCTGTTTTAAAGTCTTTATTTGACTTGAATTTGTCAAATACAGTAAATGCCCCCCCACCACAGTGTTCAACAACCTGGCCTGATAAAATTCCCACCGTCCAGCCTGTTTTGTGGAAAGAACATAACCCGCTGTTGTAGTCAGTAAAAATGGATTTCAACACGCTCTTCTAGGAAATGGGCGTCGGCGCAGCATCTCCTGCCCCAGCTGTAATGGGCAGGCAGAGGGCAACAAGTTGCTAGCACCTCTGGCTCTGGCTTGTGGAGCAGATGGCAGTATCTTTGTTGGAGACTTCAACTACATCAGGAGGATTTTCCCCTCTGGGAATGTCACCAGTGTCATGGAGCTGAGGTAAGGGGGAAGGGAGGGAGCACGGCCGCGGCTGCTGCTGTCGCATCAGCAGTGGTGGAAGGGAACTAAGTACATTCAGGACTTCAGTACAATTTTTTAAGTATTTTTCTTGAGTATTTCCACTTCATGTTATTTCGTACTTCTACTGCATTTCCAAGGTAAATATTGTACTTTTTACAACATTTATTTGGCAACTTTATTTACTAGTTCTTTTTCACCTAAAGATTCTAACATTAAAAGGATGTGAAAACCTTTCATTAAATAGACATATGGTAAGGTCATGAAATACAATACACTGTTAAAGATTAAATCAGTCGTTTCCAACCATTTTGTCATATAAGTTACAAAAATTCTGTCTACTTGGGGCCCATTGATGTCTGTTACAGTCTCAGAGACTGATACAGTTTCAGAGTGACTTAAAAGATTGTTTCATTTAAATAACTATAACTATCCAAAATTTCACAACAAAATGAAAGATTAAAGTCTAACAACTGGAAACTGATTTGTGTATCATCTTTTAGGTCAACCATTTCATTCAGGTTTCTCAGGACTATTATTAAAGAAACAATATTTGTCAAAATAAACTGACTGACTAAAGAGTCATTGGCTTTCAATTAAAACCCAGCATTCCAACTCATCTCACTGGGCATCTTTCCCTCCTGTACTCAACTGTTCAGTGCCACATCATTGGTCTCGAAGGACTGTTAAGCAGTGCTGGAAAGCATAAAGAAAGAGAAGGACAGATGAATTGCCAGATTGGACACTTTAGTACTTAACTCTTTAACCAAAGTGTTGAAAGATAAGAAGAACACTCTGAGTTTAGAGAGAAACGTCTGGTTTAATGCTCTGAATTTAGAAACATGCTTCTGGCACACTCTGGAGTGCTCATTTCTCAAAAACTCTCAGCCCTCTGAAATCCTCTCTCTGTTGACCTCTATGAATCATGATTCAAATGAGTTTTCTCCCTGACTTCTAACTAGTCCTTTTTTGTTTTCCAGTAGGTTTCTCATGTCTGGTGGTTCTTCATTGTAATATCAAGCACCAATCTGTCTACTAACTCCTGTTTCTTCTCTCTTTTCTTTCCTTGCTTGTTCTGTACTAAAGAAACAAAGATTTCAGACATAGGTAAGAGTGCCTAATCTTTTTCAACCTTTAACCTTGTTATTTTCAGTTTATGCTGCTTATGCACCAGACTATGGTCTGCACGTACCTTCCACCCCTCTATCCTTCTTTTCACTAAAAACAAGCACTGTTGTTGATCCCTGGCAGCTCTCAGACCGGTGTACTGACATCCTAAGCCCAAGGTCTCACTACATCAAGGAGAGAGTGAGATCAAACTCGTTGCAATCTAATGTTGTTCATGTGATTTCTTCTGGAAGTTCAGCAATGATTTAAAGCTGCAGATTGAATCATGAAGAGGACAGTGTTAAATAGATCTGACAAACAGATGATGAAACAGACTGCCCTCACACTAAATTAGCTTCAAGTATAATTCAGATTAATTACAACTTGGGTCTTGATTAGTTTTGATTTATTCTGCCATAACACAACACAGACACACACACAACACATATTCAAAAAAGAGAGAAACAAGCATGGAGTCATTACAACATAAGAAGTACATTAAGGACAATACAAAACAAACAAATGTTCTTCATAAAATAGAAGCAGCACACTGTGGAGAAACTATGTAATAATTGATTACCATGGTGGTCCTGTCCTGTCCTGACAAACAAAGAAGACTGCTGGGCCTCTGCTACATTACTGCCCATAAGTTGTAACATGCAGATTGAAACTGAAATACATTCAACCAGATCTCTTCTTTCCATATCTTTAAACAAAAGGTTTTTACTTATGTTTAAAAACTGATGTAGATTTTAGCTACTTATGGAGGACCAGGAGTTTCACAGGAAAAGTAATAAAGCATTTCCTTAATTTCATATTTTAATAGGCTTTAAAAACACAAATTGTAAAAAAGAAAAATTATAAATGAACAATTAATCCATCAATAAACACTAAAGCTTTACCTCAGTCGCTAGTAAAACCAGGATAAACAATCCTAATTGGCCATGGGATGTAACAAGCTCTCTGATTGGTTGGAGCACTGAAGGCCCAGAGTGTCAAGAGAAGTTAAATGACTAAGCTTATCGATTAGCCAAAAGGAAAAGGAAGAGTAGCTGGAAAAAGGAAATGGAAATTGAAGTGTGTATTCCCATTTTTAAAATGCTTTTTCAAATAGTTTTTTTCAAATTCTATTATTTATTCATGAATTAATAAATGTATTTCTAAATGGTTTATTTAATGAGAGTTTTATGCTGTTTTTGTAAATCCATTTTTAAATCTGAAGTATTTATTGATGGATTAATCGTTCCATCAATCAGTCGTTTGAAAATGCTTCATTACTTTTCCTGTGACATCCCAGGTCCTCCACAGAGACTCACCAAAATAACTGATGAAATCTGGAAACATGGAATTGTCCGTTCACTTACTTATCACTAATGTTGCAATATGACTCTCAACAGAGTCAGATGAAAGGCAGAGACAACAAAGAACTGGGGAAAAAGTAGCCCTGATGTTTGCTACATCTCACTCACACTTTCTTTTTTTTGTTGTTTTTTTTTTTGCATGCTCCCTTTCTGCCGCCCTCCTCTCTCTCTCCCTCTCTCATCTTGACAAGTGTTCACAGGAAGTCTAGCCGATTCTTCTGTTGTCAGCTCAGATGAATGGCACAGTCATCACTGTAGCAGCAGAAGCCCCTAGCAAGGAGACCTAGCAGGGAGTGTTGTTGGGGGGGGGGGGTTATTCACTTTATACTTCATTATTTCTCTCTGTTTTATATTTCAGTCCCTGTATGTAATTCTACTTTTCCTTAAGTGAAGGGACTGAATAGTGTTTCCAGAGCAGGGCTTGGCAGCCTTTCCTATGATTAACAAAGATGACGATGAAGAGTGTCAGTTTACAAAGATGAAGATGACAGGTCTGCCAGTGGCGCAATTTATACACTGAGAGTTAGTTACACTCTCAATGGAAATTTGACCTTGTTTGGAATGATAATGTGGAGTTGAGTTGTCGGACTATTATTTGCTCTGGATCCCTTTTCTCTCTTACTCATTCAGACATACAAAACCACGGTGGTAACCTCTCTCCTTTCACTGACCAGTTGTGCTTTGTGCAGACTGTATGTCCAGGCTTTCCGAGACATTCATCTCCATCGATCTGATCACAAGTGGTCAGCTCTAAGTTCTTCAGTGAGTGAGTGAGTGAGTGAGTGAGTGAGTGAATAATGCAGTGTAACTTCTTGACAGGACGACCGATCCGATTTTCAATTAGAGCAGACTGTGTTGTCACAACCTCCTATCTGCTTCCCCACCATTACCGGGGCACTGTCTGTGATAAAGCCAAACATTTTCTTGATCTCGACCCCTGTGCTGCCAAACTGCTCAGTAGAAGCACCTACAATGTCTTCTCCTTTAGTTCTGCCATGTGTGGGCCTCAAGCAACAAAGTTCCTCTTTTATCTCTTTTCCTGGCGCCAAGTCTCGCAGCTATCGCTACATTTTCACAAACGCACCTCTGAACACTTCTCACGCAGAGAGGGAAGTTTTTATGGATATGATGGTGTCTTTATTCAGCGGTCCATCAACACTGCCCTCTTTATTGGCTCAGCTTTATCAAGTTTATGTCATGCTTCATTTAAAAAAATGATGCCTTACACTTGACTTTCTATATACCACATTGTCAGAGCAAAATGTACCTAAAGCTTTGCAACAAACCCAAACTCCTCTGTCTCGTTCTCGTCATGGTTTAGCCCGTTGGTTGGGTTTAGCAGTGTGGATTCCTCTTTGTTAAGTGGCTGCTGTTACAGCCAGTTACCTCCAGGCGGCTTCCCCTGCCTGTTAACTATTTTCAAAATCTCCTTTGCTACGGAAACAACATCCGAGCAACCTGCATTAGGCTCATGTGCTTCATGTATGTTTTCCTTGCGCGGAATCAGTCAAATTTTACTGACAGTGCTCAGCTCCATGTGCAAGTTCCCCCAAAACAAATTCCCCTCTGACACTATTTTGCAGGGGCACCATCATTGCATCTGAAACATGAAATCGATTTTTCTGCAATGATTTCTAATAGTTTTGGAAGGCACAGACACGATGTTGCCCTTTCTACAGTTGTTATATGAGAAAATGCTTGTGTGTTTTTTCTAAAAAAGTACCAGACAAACAATGTATTCATTTAATGGGACTTACTGCTCGTGCACCAACAATATCTTTATCATGATCTGATACTAATAACTAACTTTTTTTTTTTGGTGCCCTTTATTATTTCAGGCAGTTTCACTCATTTTTTTTTTTACAGAAAAACACCTGATCACATTAACACAGTTACACACATGCACGCCTGGAATCTGCCCAGTGCAACGACAGTCCCTTAACCCCACGGCCCGCTGACCACTGAGCAACTCCAGTTGGGGTGAAGGGCCTTGCTCAAGGGCACCACAGTGATGTTGATAGGGGTTGGACAAGTGCTGCTCTTTCAGCTTTTTTGTGGGTGAATCCTGAGTTTAGTTAGGTTGTCTGGGGTCCTCTGCATTTTACAATGAGGATGTATCATCAAATGCACTGTTCCAGCTCCTTCTCCATATCCATGGCCACTCTGTGATTTAGGCTGACACATTAGGATTAGTTTTCTACTCCTCACACACATACAGAGCAGCACCATACCTGGAGCCTCTTTGCCACCGGCAAATCACAATGATTGGATTCATTTTTTCACTCATCAAAAATGTAGTTTTCAATTAAATTTCACTTTTTAATTAAAACACAACTCCCTCTTGGGAAGACTTGTCATGTCACATTTTTTGTCTACCTACAGCCATTCATTTATGTTTACTTATTCACACCATCTTTTCTTACATTTGTAGCCATTGTTTCATTCCCTCCTTTTTTGCTTTAGTTCTTTCTTCTTCTGTTAGCCTTTTGTCATTTAATACATCCTTTATTTTTTGAATCTCCTTTTACAGCCATATTATCCCTTCGTATTTGCCTCTTGTATTCCTTTATTACCTCCGCCAAGGAGGAAACCCGTGTTTGTTTGATTGTTTATGTGTCAGCAGAATTATGCAAAAAAAGTACTGAGCCGATTTGCACCAAACTTGGAGGAGGGATGGGTCATGGGCATTAAATTCTGCTGCAGATCGAGGCATTTTTTATCACTTTGGTTAATGTTGCGAGATCTGCCATTTTTTGACATTTTCAACAATTTCTCTGGAAATTGGACCTTGATGTAAAAAAAAAAAAGGCAGACATTTTTATGGTGTTGAGCTCTACATCTACATCAGTATTTCACTCATCATGCAACTAATAAAATTACACAATAATAACAGCGGCTGCAACATAGCAATGACACAATTCATACAGCTGTAGATCTGTATATATGTATAATGCTGACATCATTATTTCACACAACAGGTAATAAGAGCATACAGCTCTAATGATTAAAGACGAGGAATAAATAAATGAAGCTAGCTTACAGACAAAAGACGTGTAGGATTGTTGGACCTTGGCGGAGGAATATGCTCTAGTTCTTTGTTCGCTTCTTATTCATCCCCAACTTCTGTCTTTCTCTTGTCATGTGCTCTGCATACTTTCCTCATTCAATTATTTCCCCCATCACTCCTTTCTTATTTCTCATTTTTCTTCCCTTTCTGGCTACAACAGCAGGGCTAACCCTATAACTAACTGACTGACTGACTGACTGACTGTTTTTGACTGACTGAATTTCCCGTTTCCCCATTGCCTGTTGCTCTTTAAGAATGAAGTGGCTCAAACAGTTTCTATTAGGAGGTGACTTAGAGCATTCGTCAGTAAGGCCTTCTCTGTGTCTCTCCTCTGCTCAGCGAGGGGCAGAGTGGTGGAGCAATTTGTTACCCAGACAGAGGCTGTGCTCTGTGAGAGACAGAATAAGAAATATATGGTGTTTCTTCTAACTTTTCTCTGTGATTAATCATTTTCAAAGTAAACAGAACCGAAATCACAGCTCAGTCTTTGTCTTTAACTGATATCTTTGGTGATTTTGTCAGATGGTTATAAAATCAGGATTTTAGCTGCAGCTTGGAAATGTCTTTAAGTTCTGGTAAACATATAGTCTTAATGGGCCACGTTTCAAACTTTTCAAAAAGAACAGCTTTTATTGTGAAGTCAGCTGTGTTAAAATACTGTATATTTGAGCACAGAGAGGAGGAGAGGATAGGACGCAATGAGCTCAGGTGTTTACAGTGGTTCCACAACAGTTTTTAACTGCATACTCAGTTTTGCACATTGACCATATGCGGTCCAGGCATGTACTAGGTTTTGACCTGGTCTTGTTTGTCTTCCTTCCTTCCTTGTTTTTCTCCTGATGCCCTTGCTTCTTTCTATTTTGTGTTCAGTCACATCTTTTAATGTGTGCTGGCATGTTTAGATGATCAAGTGCCATCCACATGTCAAGTCCATCCTCAGGCTGTGTTTCTACATTCAACTGAACACACACACACACACACACACACACACACACACACACACACACACACACACACACACACACACACACACTGAGTCATGTCTTTTATAAGCAGTGTCCCCCAAAACATCCTCACAAGTTGTTTTGTCAGCACATTGGGCCATAAAACTGAAAAACTGCGCTTCATTAAATGTTGCAAATGATAAAGTGGAGGCAGAATTGCCAGGATATCATTGTGTTTAATTAACAGCATGGATCTTACAGACAGATGGAAACAGACTGACTGCCTTTGTCTTATATTCTAACAGAATCAGCAGGTCAAATGATTCACTGAGTTTAATTAGATTCTTCCTTACAGTTCTGTGTTTCTGTATTTGTTTTCACTGTTCCACTGTAGTCTGTCTGAATCCATGGATCTTGTCTGTGGTGCTGGGTTGAGTCTTGAAAACGTTTAAATCTTAATGGGATTTTACTGCTTAAACTAAGGTCAAATGAAAACAAAAGGGCACGTCTGAGCCCCGCAAGTATAGAAAGACTGTCTATTTTTAGCCGTCTTAATTAACAGCCTGTGATCATCTGCTGATCATCAAACACTGAGACGTATGGCCAGAGGCGAGTGCATATGTATGTATATCCGTGTGTGTGTGTGATGGATTTTAAATGACAGTGTGGCAGGCATCAGTAAGAGGGTGACACCGTCAAGTGACAGCCCATTGCACCCACGTAGTTGTATTCAGACTGACAAACAGACAAACCTGCTGTTAATTCTCTCTCTCACACACACACACACACACACACACACACACACACACTAAACAAAGACACTTTCTCACTTACATATATCACACCCACACTTAAATCTAGAGAAAAGAATTGAAAAGTATACAGAAATAACAACTGACACACTCACACACACTGTGACTGGCTCTCATTCCTTCACACACACACACACACACACACACACACCAACTATTGGCAGTAAATTAACACCCGTTTCTTGGCACTCACTTCATTGACCTTGCATATATTCAGTATGTCATCATCATCATCATCATCAGCTACAGAAGGTTCCCTTCCATTCCACATGATAATGTCACTGAAAATGTTGCACTGTCATCTTATAATCCATTTTATAAAATCTGCATCTGTCACCATGGTGAACTGGAGGCAACAACACACAGAGGATTTTAGTGTCGGTGTATATTTCTTTAAATGTTAAAGTCTTCAAACAGTGCTGCCAGTGATGCTGACATAATTAAAGGTACAAAATGAATTAATTCTTCTTTCTTGTTTCTTTCTCTCTATCTTTGTTTCCGACTTCCCCTCTGTCCACCACTACGCTCCATAGCAACAACCCTGCTCACCGTTACTATCTAGCCACAGACCCAGTAACAGGGCAGCTCTATGCGTCAGACACTAACTCGCGAAGAATCTACCGACCCAAGATGCTCAGCGGTGCCCGTGACCTCATCAGTAAGAATGAACTTGTTGTTAGAAATCAAAGCATTCAGTTGTTCATTTTAATGCAGTTTACTCACGTGAAATTCTTAGACTACAGCAGGTGAAAAGACCCAGGATCAGGACTGTTGAACTAATGCATGATGTGTGTGTGTGTGTTCAGGTAATGGAGAAGTCGTGGCTGGTACAGGTGAACAGTGTCCTCCATTTGATGAAGCACGGTGTGGAGATGGAAGAAAAGCTACTTCAGCTCAACTACTGGGACCTAAAGGTGCATGCACACACACACACACACGCACGCACACACACACGCGCACACACACACACACACACACACACACACACACAAACACACAAGAGGTAACTAGATCTGAAAGGACGTATCAACTGGGTTCAAGCCTGCCAAGCCATCCACACCTGGCCGCCTGTCGAAGCGACACAAGTCAGACCTGCTATGCAAGTCTCACGCTGAGAGCTGCACTTTTACAATGTGTTGTAAAAAAAAAAAAATTGTATACATTTAACTGTTGGGGATACATTTCTGAAAACAGTCACACATACAACTATTTTGCTCAGATGCACTGGGAAACAATTTGGTGAAATTTGCTTAAAAGTTAGAAGTAGAAAATGTTGAGCATATAATTCAAATTACAGCAACATATTGAATATCACTGCAGACTCAGTGTTTGACCAATATAAACAGCATTTGAAACACTTGATATCTACCCTCTAAAGAACATTGGTGCTAATTTCAGTAGCTTTTGTATGAAGAATTGTGAAGATATAAATAAAAATTTGACTGCTAGCTACAGGAAGTTGTTCTGTTGTAACTTAGACATTCTTTGGAGGAATGAAAGTTTTTTGATGAGTTTGATCATGAGCATCCAGAGATTCTATTTGCAAAGTTTCGTGCAGATTTGACTCAGTGCCTACGAGGAGTTTGAAGAAGTAGGTTTTGCACATTTTGTGTTTTTGCAGAAAAAAAAAACATAGGTGGAAATGGGTGTGGCTTAATTATACATGTTTTTCCTGCTTGAGGGGAAAATAAAATCAAGTCAGCCAATGTATTGTTTACAGAATTGGTTCTGAAGCTTCCAAAATTGACTGTACACAAGCATGCAAAGTAGCTCTATAAAGATATAACACTGCTGGCTTAGTAGTAACATTAGTAACTAAGCTTCTTTCATCAGGCTCAGCAAGACACAATGAAGCGCAAACAAAGCATTTAGCATCTCCGCAGTGTTTAACTCGTCGGTCTCCTGTTTCATGAAGAGATGCAACATGTGAAAGTGAACATACTGTATTTGAATATAATAACAATAAACATAATAATACACCACGAGTTACCATATGTTCAAACAATTTTGTTCTATATGTACATATTTTGGGTTGATTCTGATCTGCACAGCTGCTGTTCTCCTCTTCTGAATGCTTCTGACACCTCTGACATTTTTCATTCATATAATTATCTTGGCTGACTTTTCTTAATACACTCAGGCTCTACATGTTCTTATTTATGATTGTTCAGTACTGTCTGTACTGCAGCTCCATCCTGACATCCCCACAGGAGAATAACCAAACTTTCATTTCTCCTTTACATCCTGGATTTGATGTATTAATATCAACTGGGTGACAATATATTTAAATTGTGAGTCTGTTCTTTGCTTCTATTTCCCACAGGGATCGCAGTTGATAAAAATGGCATGATCTACTTTGTGGACGGAACTATGATCAGGAAGGTGGATCGTAATGGAATCATCTCCACAGTGCTGGGCAGCAACGACCTGACCTCTGCACGACCTTTGACCTGCGATACCAGCATGCATATAAGACAGGTACCATGCAGAGACTTACATGAATATGTTTATCTTCCTGTCCATTCTGATTGGTATCCTGTACATTTTTCATATCCTACAATAATGGCACACTTGCATTGGAGCTAGATGTTTCCAGTAAACACAAATCACTTTTGCTAATTAGCTGCACTTGTATGTGATTCAACTCTCATTGCATGAATTCACACTCTGATTTGCAGATGTGCAAATTTTGTCCATGACTTCACATTATTTGATGCGGCTGTGTGAATGTATTTAGCAAAGATGTGAGTGTATGAGTTTCTTAATTTGTTTAATTCGTCGTAAAACAGCATTTGTGCACCTGCAATGAAGAATCTGACAGGGTGTAACTGTTGTGTTTGTGTTTGTGGGAGAGAAAGAAATCTGCAGGTATACAACTCCGAGGGCATCTTTTCTCTATGACCTCAATTTTACTGATACACATGTGACTATTTTATACAACTACTACTGATTCCACTGTCACAGGTGCTCCGTTGTTTTGCTCATACTTTGTTTTCAGAATGAGAATGTACAATCTTACATACACAAGATGGATGGTGTGTGTGTGTGTGTGTGTGTGTGCGTGCGTGTGTGTGTGTGTGTGTGTGTGTGTGTGTGTGTGCGTGCGCGTGTGTGTGTGTGTGTGTATGTGTGTGTGTGAGAGAGAGAGAGGGACAGCTGATGTCCATGTTTTGTGGGCGGAGCAGTGGAGTCCTCTGAACTCTCTGAACTCTGACCGTGTTTCTGTCTCTGCAGAATTTAGCTCAGTTTGACTTGTAGCATTTATCTAACTGACCTCTTGAGTTGACTTGTGGAAACAGATGAACTGGCAGCCCACACATTCACAGGTTTCACAGCTCTTTCAGCACATATGCAGTATTCAAGTTTATAACTATACCTTCCATACAAAATGTTTGTTTATGCACTTTATGCTTCACATGCTGATATTGTTGCAGCCTGTCATTGTATTACTCCTTGTAGATAGCTTTTTGCTTCAATGATTCATAATATCATAAAAAGTCAATATTTAGTAGACCAGTAAATATTGTACGTATTTTTAAACTTAACAAAAGAGCCCATATTATTTGAATACACATTCCCTTGTAAATATTTATAGAATTTATCAAAGACTTTTAATGGAAACAATACATTTAATGAACGGGCTAAGATTTGAACTTTTCGTACTTTAAAACTTCTGCCCCCTGAGGAAGAAAGTACTTGAAAATGTTAGCTGGTCAAGTTGAACTGGCTATCCGCAACTTTTTCTGAAATGATTGATCCCCCTGCTGCCTCTGTACTGAGGCGGGAGACCTCAGTCCTCACTTGACCCACAGTCAATGCTGTCCTGCTGAACTCTGAGATCATTTATTATTTAACAGTTCCATTAGGCTGTGGGCACTGATTCATTCAACTCAGAGTTTACTCAGACAAACAAAGTTGGCAGGATTCGTCCAGGAAACACACTATTAGAATCAATAGTACCAGATTGCTAAATACATAATAATTAAATTGAATTATACAGAGTCAGAGTAGCATGTGAAATGAAACTCTCTCTCTCTCTCTCTGTTTCCCATCTGTCATCTATACATCCAGGTTCGTCTAGAATGGCCCACAGATCTAGCCATTAATCCCATGGATAACTCAATTTACGTCCTGGACAACAATGTTGTGCTGCAGATCACTGAAAACAGACAGGTATTGTCTATACCCACACTGACAGCAGTGCGTGTTTTATAAATGTTCTGCCACATGTGCTGCTTTTTGGATTTTCAAGAAATTATTTTGTGATAAATGTGCTTTTTTTGGATTAAGTAAACCATATCAATAATGACATAGCCTCATTTTACTAAACAAAAAAAATAAAAATAAAATAGAGTGTTACTCAATCATCCTTAACCAAAATCCATGTATGTGTGTGTGTTCAGGTTCGTATCGTGGCCGGTCGTCCCATGCACTGCCAGGTGCCTGGTATAGAATACACCATGGGGAAGAGAGCTGTCCAGACCATGCTGGAAGGAGCTACAGCCATCGCCTTGTCCTACAGCGGCGTCCTCTACATCGCAGAGACGGATGAGAAGAAAATCCACCGCATTCGACAGGTAACCTTCAGGACACACACAACTCATTCATGTACAGTCATTTCCTGATTGTCAGCGGAACAATTTTCCCTACAAAGGAGCACAACTTTCCCTCCAAGCCAATAGTAAAACATAAAAGCCAGGACTCTACCCGGACAGTACATTAACTGGCAGAGACTAGATGTACCTGTTCTACATGTCTTTTCTCAAGTGCTGCCTTTAGTCATTAAGAGAGTGTGAGTGAATTGAATGACATGTGACAAAGGTCCTTGGTTTGTACCTCAGATACCCCCCAGGTTTTTTTTTTTTTTCATTTTCTCACATACACTAACAGACAAGTCAAATAAATCCACAAAGTAAGCAAGCAAAACAAAACAAGAATGCATAGCCAAACAATCCTACACCTATCTGTCAGATCCAAATTATTATCTGCATATGTACCACACTCATACATGTCTTCACCATATATATATATTTACACATCAAGATCCGTAAATCCACGAGCCAAGCCATTTCCAAGGATGATATTTTAATTTCTTCTTCGAGATATCTCTTGCTAGTAAACATTTGTCCAAATAGGCTTTTGGTGGTTCTAATTAGCCTAATTCCTAAATTACACTCCCAAATTGGAGGAACCGCCACCAAAAGTACTTTGAGGGAGATTTCTGAGTGTCATCTCATAGGTTTCCCTCCTATCATTATAGATGGGTTGTCTCAAATTGGTCTCCCATCAGGACTGTGTCATAGACTCTTTAGTATAGCTACATAACTTCTTCTACATATTGTACAAAAACAAAACTTAGACATGTGTGGGGAAGAGCTTTACTGGGACACCTGATAAAAGGGAATGTTTGAACTGAGTGGATGTGGCAGATTGCTGCTCCGTACTGACGCGGGATGGTTTATGCTGACTACATCAGACTCATTCTCATTCCCATTTGTAAAATTTCTACAAATTAGAAATAGAAATAGAATACTAGTAAAAGCAAACAATGATAATAACAATGGATAAAAATGGGACATATAAGACATATAAGAAGCTTTTTTCTGGTCTTATGTGTCTTGTTAGGGAAGGTCAACTGGAATAAGGTCTGTCATTTAGCTTCAATACAACATTATACATAGTACAAGTATTGTGAGAGATATTACATTCAGCAAGCTTCAAGAAACAGTAACAATGGTAAAGAGGGTCAGTGGGAGCATTTACCTTGGACCATGAGCTGCGCTATTTCTGTAGAATCTGTAGTTTTTCCTGATAACTATGAAAAGTATTACACTATGTAATATTTCAGTCATTTGTATGAGGCTCAAATAAGGACTGACATAAGGTTAGAAGTGTTTCAAGTGATAGAAACTTAACTTAAAAAATAAAAATAAACCAACATATATGGATATTTTTTTGTCAACTCAACGATATGGCCCTTGAAGTTTAAGAATTCATCAATGTGAAGCCACAGGAATTTGGTGGACTTTCCTGACCATTCATTTTGATAGGAACATGTTCAACATTATTTTGATTTCTAGTGAAACGAAAAACAATGGAGTTTGTTTTGCTTATATTCAATGATAGTTTAATGCATTTAAACCACTGTCTTGAGAAATGTATGCATATTTTTTTTACTTCTGTTTCCTTAGTTTTAAAATGTCTATTTCTGACCCCACCAGGTGTCAACTGATGGAGAAATTACCCATCTAGCTGGAGCGCTATCTGACTGTGACTGCAAGGTACTACACCAATGCTATTTCACATATACATCAGTTAACACTGAAGAGTGCCATCAGTCCTCCATGTCCTTCTTTTAGATCTTAATGTCGTATCCTAATCTTAACTCACTTGTCATAGTCCATCTGTTTTGTCTGTCAGCTCAAAATGAATGTGTAGCTGTCAAAGAATGATATGGATTAGATCTTCAGTGGTGCACACCTCTCTCCTGTACCCTCCATTACACATGTCAAGTTGAAATTTTCATGTAATGTTATTCTTTCTCTCTCACTTCTTTTCTATCTTTATTTGCTACTTCTTTCTTTCCATCTCCCTCCCTCTGTCCTGCAGAATGATGCCAACTGCGACTGCTATCAAACAGGCGATGGCTATGCTAAAGACGCCAGGTTTAATTGTCCTTCCTCTTTGGTGGTGTCTCCAGATGGGACACTGTATGTGGCTGATCTGGGAAACATACGGATTCGAGCCATACGGCGCAACCAACCACCCACTGGTATGTTTACACATTAGAACAACACTCGCAGTGGCCATACCAATGTTGTTCCCCACCACTGTATGGCAGAATTTAGCTCCATTTGGCCAAAGCACTTCTGTCCACTGAAGCGCTACAGGGCTTTTAATTTGAGACGATCATAGGAAGTGTTGAGTTTTTTATTAACGTGTAATGTCACCTGTTACCCTCTGCAGGTGAGGTAAATAATAGACCTGGTCACTGTTTGAAGAAACACGGTCTTTGACAACCATTGTGGATCAGCTGTAAACGGCCCCTGATGATGTAATAGAAACTATTTGTGCCTAATCATTTTTAAAGAGCAACAGCCAATAGGAAAAGTCCAACACTAAGCCAACCAATGGTGTATCTTGATGTAACTTAATCAGTCACTCAACTTTATCACTCACTCACTCAGTCACGGACATTCACGGCAGGTCCATTGCCGGTTCAGCCAAAAAACTAAGACTGTGTTTGGTACGGTGTACTAACGTACTAATCATACTAAGTGTGACGTCAGAATGAGTGTGTAGTGCATCCCAACTGCACAGCATGTGAATTTTGTGTACGCCAGGAATACCCGTGTGTGAGTATGTCCCATGAGCATACTGAACATACTCAACTGCCCAATGATGCATTGCGGCTCCTCAAATTACGATGGCGGGCCACGAGGTGGCGGCTCAGTAACCGTGAAGCGCTGCTCTCGACCCAGGATGTAACGGTACAGTACACCAGCCGGCTGCTTTCCCCAAATCTCAGAAATTTTTGCAGCAGATTTACAAACAGACGTTACTTCTATGAACGGACCAAAATGCATGAGTCTATACAGTCACATTCCCGCCTGAAAAAATATTGAAACTTTAAAAGTGACCTATTAACAGCGTTATTAGTGTATATTACAACAGCTTTAAGCCTTTCTTAAAATCCCCACCAGTTGTCACTGTTTCTGCTGGTTCATGCGAAATGCATTCTGGGATACTGGCTTGTACACTTCAGTGTGAACAGTCAGCTTGGTAATTGCATACTAATTTGTTCATTTAGTAGGTGTAGGTAGTATGCAGGTAGTGTAGGTTGTATGCAGAATATAAACAGTGAGTATGCAGTAGGCAGTACGTTAGTAGGTGGTTCCAAACACAGCCTAAGGGTCCGCTTCACCATGGTTTTACATCCCCCCTTCTTATGGTAGAGTTCATGTGGTGTCATGGGGTGTCTACATTCAGATGCATGCTGTGATGTATGTACACTCTACTAAATGGAATGGGGATCACATGGTCTCACTATTTGAGCCAGAAAAAATGCTGCACACCAACAAGCGATGTTTTTGGATGGAAACAGTGGCCACACAGCATGACTCACTGAAGAGTCAACTACAGCAGTTTACTGAACACCAAACTGAACTGTGCATGGTCTCGCAGGCTGAATGTGGTTTGGCTCTGATAGCTGCAGTCTACAGGAGCTTGCCAGCAGAAATGCCCCAAATATGTTCTATACCCATTACAAACACTGATCAAACTAAACTGACTGTGTGCGTGTTTTCAGGGTCACTGGCTTCAGGTCCCAGCTCATATGAAGTGGCTTCTCCGGCCTCTCAAGAGCTCTATGTGTTTGATACGAATGGGACTCATCAGTTCACCATGTCTCTGGTCACTGGAGACTACAAATACAACTTTAGCTACAGGTTTGTGTGCATGGAAATGAATACATATTTGCTTTGTAGTCTCTGTGTTTTTTTTTTGTCCTTTTCAAACTTCAACCCAATTTTCACTTGGTCATTTTCTTCCCTCCGTTCGTTGACTCTCAGCAATGAGGAGGATGTAACTGCGGTGACAGACAGCAGCGGGAACACCCTCCGTATCCGTAGAGATACCAACAGGATGCCTGTACGTGTGGTTGCCCCTGACAATCAGGTGAGCTAAGCAAGTCTTGACACAAAGGCTCCACCAATTTGGGTATTTGAAAGCCATTGTTTTGTCAATTCATTACAAGCGTTTTCACCCAATTTTTAGCCGTAATAACAATTCTATTTGAGAGGGAATGACGAAGGATCCTGTTCTGTGAATTACTGCTACATGACAAAGCCAGTATAAATATTGACTATTGAAATAAATAAAGCATAAAACATATATACTGTTGTATGTATACTGATGTTTACTGTCGACTGACAGAATCTGAACATATAACTCTGTTTGCCTGTGGCTGTGTGTGTTTCTGTGTGTGTAGGTTATCTGGCTAACCATCGGGACTAATGGAGGTCTGAAGACTCTCACAGCTCAGGGTCAGGAACTAGTCTTGTTTAGTTACCACGGCAACAGTGGCTTGCTGGCAACCAAGAGCATCCAGATAGGCTGGACTACCTTCTATGAGTGAGCAGCATTACTGTGTTTATATCTGAGAGCGTGTCTGTACAACTGTGTGTTGATGGATGGATGGATGGATGGATGGATGGATGGATGGATGGATGGATAGTTGGGTTTTTAAATTTCAAACACCATCTACAACTGTGTTAATCAAATGACTCACTAACTGAATGGTTTTATAGCAGGTATAATTATTTCCAACATTTCTGACAGAATAGCATCAACTAATAATATGATCTGCTCCTGCTCAGAGCAGCAGGAAGTGGGCAACATCAGTCACACTTTACAGTCAGACTCCCCTTATAAAGGATTTATGAATGGTTACAACTAGTGTATTAATTAGCTTGTTAGCACTTTATAACTCATTTATAAGCTGTTATAACACATTAGCTAAAAAGGGCAACAGTGACCTGTTGCTTGCCAAATAGTGAGCCCACATGTCTCTGTACTGTTCAGCCTCATATCTCATTAGTTACTGAGCTTTCTTTGTTTCTCCATCATCAGCATTTGTAGCTGCTGCTTCTTCAGATTTTTGTTCAGTTACTATCAATGAACCAGCGTTAGCATCTTCATGGTCAAACAGTTTCATCTGGCAGATAAAATTATGGCAGATCATATGATCATATCAAATGACCAGATTCAGCCTCTGAGGCCTTGGCAGTGTTGTTGACCTCGACATGCTCTCAGCAGCACTCCTCATTATAATCACAGCTGTTGATCAGATTGTTGTGCACAGTGAAGATGAACATGGAGATGCTTTTTGCTGGTTGCCCCCCTTTTTAGGACTTTAATATTCCAGGTAGAACACAGGTGGTGACCTTCCTTTTCTTGAACTGCTCACCCATCCTTTGTCCCACTGTTCACATCTCTGTGGCTTGTTGTTCACTCAGTTGATTCTCCCTCCATCCAACTGCTAAAAGGCGCTTTATTGTGAAGTGTGACACACATCATCATTTATTAATGAGTTTCTATAAGTCTCCCTTTTACCAGTTATGATGGTGGTAGTAACTCATTAGTAAGATTAATGAGTACTAAGCATTAACTTGATCCTGCTAAATAGTGAGACTGCATCAATGTATAAAAACTGTTTATGATTGTTTATTTATGATTTATAAAGTGTTACCAACCAAATTATTAAATCTGTGTGTGTGTGTGTGGGTGTGTGTGTGGGTGTGTGTGTGGGTGTGTGTGTGGGTGTGTGTGTGGGTGTGTGTGTGGGTGTGTGTGTGGGTGTGTGTGTGGGTGTGTGTGTGGGTGTGTGTGTGGGTGTGTGTGTGGGTGTGTGTGTGGGTGTGTGTGTGGGTGTGTGTGTGGGTGTGTGTGTGGGTGTGTGTGTGGGTGTGTGTGTGGGTGTGTGTGTGGGTGTGTGTGTGGGTGTGTGTGTGGGTGTGTGTGTGGGTGTGTGTGTGGGTGTGTGTGTGGGTGTGTGTGTGGGTGTGTGTGTGGGTGTGTGTGTGGGTGTGTGTGTGGGTGTGTGTGTGGGTGTGTGTGTGGGTGTGTGTGTGGGTGTGTGTGTGTGTGTGTGTGTGTGTATGTAATGTATATTCAGTATACATAAAGCACTTTACAGTAATGGCAGCTAATGTCCCTTTATTGTCCCTCCCTCCATCCTTCACTATCCTTGAAGCTATGACAGCGAGGGTCGTCTGACTAATGTGACCTTCCCCACCGGCGTGGTGACCAATCTCCACGGAGACATGTCGTCGGGGGCTGTTGCTGTGGACATTGAGACATCTGGGAGGGATGAGGACGTTTCTATAACAACCAACTTGTCATCAGTAGACTCCTTCTACACTCTAGTGCAGGGTAAGGTGCTTACACAAGCGCACAGGTGTGTGTGACAGAGTAAGGAAGAGTGTGCGTTGTTCTCCTGGCACTTACCCAGCATAAATACACCACGCAAATGACACTGAGCAATTGTCCAGTGGTGAATTTTGTTAGATTGCTTTCCACAATATTTTCCTGTGGCTATTTTTGTTGGGGCTTGTACCAAATACAGTTTTTTTGCGATTGCTTACTCCACCTATGTGGATTGCGTCAGAGTAAATCACACTGGCACTTTTTGATACAGTTGATAACAAAAGTTAAAGTAAACTGCATTGTCAGCTTTCTAGCTCCAAACTCCGGAAGTATAATTGTGAGATGAGGAAGTAAGTTGTGGATTGATCTGTCGTCGAATCACCTCTGATGATTATGGATTTGAAGAGAACTGCAAAAAAAAAAATGCAAGGTTTATCATCCTCACCATCCTTCATGTCAGACATTCAGACAGGGAAAACTATAATTTAGCACTGATGTCCTTGTTAAATCTGAACTAATGAGCCAGTTGAAGTGAGGCCTCGAGTGTGTGGCAGTGATTTGTTTGGTTGTGAGGGGAAACTGAGTGGATTCTCCCCCACAGCAGAGCAGTATTGATTGGCATGTAATAAGTTATTCAAAGCCATGTCAAGTGTACCATTCCTCTCCATCAATCCAAGTGCATTATTTATTGTTTTGCGTCCTCACTATCATCTATCACTGCACAATATGCCAGTGTGTGATTGGTCTATGTGGAATCACATTAGGTACATCCCAGAAGTGGTAAGCTAATATAGCTGCTGTGCTTTGTGATGTTCATGTTGTTGTTGACTTCATTGTGAAAACAGGGGAACGTGTTGGTAATGCAGAGCTTAACGGTGATGATAAATACAGTAAATGTTCATGTCATTGCATTATGATGTGCTGTTTCTGCCCCTTCATAACATATTGTGCAAAGGTGGAAAAGTGATGTGGGTGGGAGCAGATCCCACAATATTAATAAAACATACAACCATCATCAAACAAAAATGAGACTGCGCTTTAAACAATAGTTTAAACTTCAGTTGCATGTGTAACAAAAGGAGACACAGTATTCAACACTCACAATCATGGTGTCAAATTGTTTATTAGCTGTGGCAACAAATGTGTGGATGTTTTTTTTTTTTCCTTTAAAATGATGGTGATAATGTCAACATAAAAAGTTTTGATTAGATAAAAAGATAATGAGTCAAAGAGGAATTGTTTACCTGATGGTATGTCAGACGGAAGGAGGCAAAATGTCTATAGCCTAGGAAACCCTACACACACACACACACACACACACACACAAACACAGGCAGCCATTAGTCCTGCAAGAGGTCGAGGTGAATCTAATTAAAAGAGTCTGGGGCATGTTAATGTGTCTCCATTTACAGGTTCAGACATTGCCTATGGAAATGAATTGTACTGTTTTCTCTCCTTACATGTTTCCCTTTGTATCTTGCACTTTCTTGTTCTCTTCTCTTTGTCTTCTTGTGTTCTTTACCCTCAGTTTGCTTCAGGTTATCACAGTTTTTTTGCCTTGAAATTTGAAAACAAAATCAATGTGAGATGTTGCTGTGGTTCATTCATGATAATTGTCTTTCTCTCATACAGACCAGCTTCGTAACAGCTACCAGGTGGGTAATGACCATTCACTGAGAGTCATCTATGCCAATGGGATGGACACACACTACCAGACAGAGCCCCACATACTGGCAGGTATGCAGTTCTGAGCACATTTCCCTGAATATATAACTTTAATTAATCGGATGTTTTATGTCAAAGTGCTTCTGTTTTGAAGGAATGTGTGGTGTTGAATGACTCTGCAGTCTGTGTGAAAAGCATTGGGTGTAGGCTCTACATGGTGAAGGCTTTTTACTCTTTAGTAAGAGGAAATGCGCTGCTCACAGCTCTACAGTGAAAAAAGGTTTTATCCATTTGAAATAGTAAAATATTTTGGGTTCATTATAAACCTGTGTTGGGACTAATCAGACTGTGACAGAGGACATCAGTAGAGTGGGTGGTCCTTCACAGGATGCAGCTGTGTTCACACTGCTAAAAGAATGTGTCCGCACCTGAAATTAGAACTGTCCACTGGTGATCGGAGCAGCTGTGGACAGATGTTAAAGCCATGTCTGAACAGGGCCAGTGTGAACACAAATGGCCACAGGTAGTGTGTAAGGCATCCAGGATATTGCAGTGAATTTAGAAACAATCTGAAAATCACAAATGTTAAATTGAGGAACTATACAAACTGACTCAAAAGCATTGAACTGCCGAATAAACTAAGCAGTGTTGTGTAAGTTCGCACTTCGCAGGAGCTCGCTCGAAGTTTAGTTCACACAGATTAAAATGAACTAGTTCACGTTCATAGTTCACAAGTTAGAATTTTTTTAATGAGCTGCTCAGAGCTATTCTTTTTCAGTAAATCCTCCTCCTACTCACCCATCACCCCCCCAATCATTATCACTTTCCAAACAACATGAATTTCTGTTTACTGCTACAGAACCACAGACAGAGATTACTTCTAAAAGCCAAGAATGTATCTGTATCTGTTTTACCACTTAAACAATGTGTCACTAAGCAGGACAACTCAAAACTATATTTTGTATTATGCAGCAAGTGAGAAAAGGGGGGTTTAAAACAAAACAAAAGAGTACAAATTACACGGCTGTTCAGAAGCGCATTTTCCTCTGCCGGTCAACAAGCGATTACACTCCTCCGCTCGGTCTGAATCACAGGTACAGCTGATCTTTGTAAAAGATTTCAGCCTACTTTATGAAGAGTTTCATCATGAGTGAATGATCAATGATAAACGTTATGTGACGTTATGTTCTTCTTCTGTTCTGTCTGTCTGCCGATCTCCTCCGCTCTTTAATCAGAGCGCGGCTCACACACACTACCAGCAGCTTCATGACTATCTGCTGATAGGAGTGTGTGTATGTGTGTGTGTGTGTGTGTGTGTGTGCGCGCGCACGTCTTGGAAGCAGTTATAAACAATTTTATATGCTAAACTGTGGCAGGCAAATTAAATTTAATATTAATACACAAATAATAAGTTACTGCATTAATGGAAAAACAAGTCAGATATTGCATGAGCAACCGGCGATTGTTCTAATGATCGTCGATCAACAATATCATCATCCATCGGCACAACCCTAGTTCATGCCCAACACTGAACCTATGCTGTCAGCAGGATCCACTCTCACGTCATCACACACAGCAGACGTCATGGTTATGAAGAACAAATAGTATTTTGCTGCCTTTTGTTTTGATTTTTGCTTTTTGCATTCATATCTTCTTCATATCCATTTCTAGGTGCTGCTAACCCAACTATAGCCCGACGCAACATGACACTGCCGGGAGAGAATGGCCAAAACCTGGTTGAGTGGAGGTTCAGGAAAGAACAGACCCGAGGAAAAGTCATCGTCTTTGGGAGAAAACTCAGGGTGAGGGCTCTCCAGCTGAAACTGTCCAGAAGCAGAGAACAATAGAAAGCCTCATGACTAACCAGTGATCTAAAATCATTGGTGTTATGTTTTAAGGGTTAGATTGACAAACATGTTCTTTAATTGAACATGGGATTTGGCTCAGTGCATGTGGTGCAGTGGATAGGGACCCGTTTAATCAACTATATATTTATTTTAGAATTGATGGTTATACTTCAACTCTTCTTTCCTTTTCTTTCTTTTTTAAAGATTAGCAAATATGATACACATTTAAAATGACATTTGTGTGATTCCTTTTTTCGTGGTTGTCGGCGGTGGTTACACAAATAAATGGGCCTCAG
This sequence comes from Seriola dumerili, assembly GCF_002260705.1. NCBI lineage: Eukaryota > Metazoa > Chordata > Actinopteri > Carangiformes > Carangidae > Seriola > Seriola dumerili. Next base: position 627,588 of record NW_019174522.1, on the reverse strand, counting down.
CTGTTCCTCTGTGTACCTCCAGTTTAATATGGCACATTAATTTGGTGTCAGGTTTAACTGCTCCAACCAATCATTTTGTCCCTCTCTGTGTGGGGGGTTGTGGGTTACAGGGGGGTTTCTGTTTCTGTCATGTTGTGTCTGTTGTTCTTACGAGCTATTAGAGAAGAAGAGAGAGGGAAGGGGCATTCGTCAACTTGAATATTGCATGAAGTGCTTTCTAACTAGCGCAGCCTAATAGGAGGAAAACTGCAGTCATGTGGCCACTGGGGAGTTGGATCCACACAGTGGTGCCATTGTCAGCATGGCCCAATAAACCGTAATGAATGTAGCAGTATGTGTGGACCACTAGTGGTAATGAGGAGTGCTGTATTGTGAACTAGCAATGATGAGTTGTAGGTAGATGTGATTTGGAAATGGGTGAGCACAAATACAACATGTATACTGTATATGTCAGCTACACATATGTGATTCATGTGTATGAGAATTTGTCTTCACTAACACAAGTGTGTGAGTGAAATGCTAATTGGGAGTTCAAGGACCTATTGTGTTGGAACCCTATTGTTTTCTGTAATTATAAAATAAGAAATAATAATAATAACTGTTATTATTATTATTATTATTGTCATTAATTTTTTTTTGTGTGGCCTGTTGTTGTCACATTTGAGGGAAAGATTAACCCAAATGCAGACAATGGAAAAAGGAGGTTGATGGGAAAGATGTTTTAATAACAAAAGAAACTTACAAATCAGTCTGAAAATCAGGCAGGAACAGAAACCAGAAAATCCAAACACTGAGGACTTTGCAGGTAAAACTGAAGCAAAACAGAAAATCCAAAAACACTAGAAGCATGGAAGCAAGGGACACCGGGACACATCACAAGTCTGAAGTACAACAGACAAACGGACAAGGACAACAGGGAGCACAGACACTAAATACACACAAGGGAGGCAAGGGTGATCGAACATGTGAAACACATAAGGGCGGGGCAGACAATCACTGAGGAGGGAAACAGGGCAAAGACAGGAGGCAAAATGTCCACGAGACACACAAGGGAAGTCATTTCAAAATATAAACAAGATATCAACCAAAAGTCCAAAAATAAAGAGTCCAAAAGCCAACTGAAATCATCCTGTCAGGGAAAACCATGGCAATTGTTTTGTTTTGCGTTATTAGTAGTATCATTACGTAGCTAAAAGCAGTCATACATTCAAATATTTTCTCTTCACATATTCCCTATATTGAACTGCATCTCCTGGTAGAGGCCATTTCCGCCTATAATTCTTATTCTGCAAATTGGCGAAATACGCAAAAATAGTGTTTCGTACTTGTGTGTAGATATTTATGGCACCACTCCAGCAACGGCCAGGGCCGGAGGCATTGTGTTCTCAGGTTGTCTGTCCGTCCCTCGGTCCGTCTCTCTCATTCTCGTGAACACGATATATCAGTAACGTATATAGAGAATTTCTTCAAAATTGGCACAGACATACACAATGACTCAAGGATGAACTGATTCCATTTTGATGCTTTAAAGGTCATAGGTCATGATGACCTCACAAAACACGATTTTGTCCTTGTGAACGCACTTTCTACACGTGAATGGCTAGAGCGCACTCTGGCATTTTAATGTAATAATTGCTGCTTAGGGCTTCAGGCAGGTCAGACTTCCAGAGGACACATTACAAGATGCAACAAGGATTACAAAAATGTGTTTTTCATACAGCCCGCAATATTGTTATATCTTAAATGTATCCAAAGTAGGAGTTAAATCCCATCAACAAATTATAATTTATATATGAAGTACTCACTGTACACAGTGTCAGGGCTCATTGTCCTTACAGCAGTGAGTTTTAGACTAAGCTGACTCTCCTTTGTGTCAAAACAAGGTGCAACAGTTTGTACCAAGTTGTGTGGACTTAAAAGCAACACTGCCGTGGAAAAGGTGTTTAGTTGGTCGAAAAAAAAGGCAGAGGTCATTAGCAAGCGAGCAATCACCAGAGGCAAGTAATGCCTTGATGTTTAGGAGTCATGAGAAGAAAACCAGGTGACATGAACAACAGCTGCAACCCTCAGGCAGTGAAGCACATTAGTGGATTTGGCAGATGATGGGGAAAGGGGACCACCTGTTCAGCCCTGTTGTTTGATACTCTTGGCGTCCAATTGCCTTGGGTTAGTGAAGCTCTAGGTCTGAATTGCGTCTGGGTGCCTGGGCCCTGTTATACTTCCCTGCAAGTCTAGTACTCTTTTAATAAGAGCACAACTAGTATACTAGTACTGATACTACACTGCTCAAATTAAGTTGATAATCTTTATGATGTACATTGTAAAAATTGTTGAGAACAAAATGACTTAACAATGGTCAATGGAAGCCAAAATCATAAACCTATTGTTGAAATCACAGGCTGATCCAAACCTCCATGAATTTCATCACAGCAACTCATAACGTGACTCAGTAGTGTGTATGGCCCCGCGTGCCTGTATTTACTCCCGACAACATCTGGGCATGCTGCTGATGAGTCGGTGGATGGTGTCCTGGAGGATCTCCTCTCAAACCTGGATCAGGGTCGAGGTTGAATGATTCTATGCAGAGGATCAGAGAGTCCTCTGTGGCGTTACATTATCATAAAAGTCACAGTTTACATAGACCCTCATGACCGAGACAGGCCAAGCCAATCTGCAAAATGATTTGTTTCCTCTGATTATGGGGTGGCTCACATTCTGCATGTCTTTGTGTCTTGGTGATGGTCTTGTTTTTATCCAGCTGGCTGCTGGCTCCAGCTGGCCACCATCCCAATATCCTCCTTCTCTGCCCCATTTACTCAATTCACTGCATTCAACTGATGGTAATTTACAAATGAATGAGTGGCTAAATAAAAAGATGAGAAAAATGACTTTTGAAGATTTTCCAGCGAGACTCTCTCTTTAATGAAACACGTCTGTAAAATGATTGATTGGCTAATTCCTGGTATTTCTCCTTGCTTCAAGGATCCATAAGGTGAGTTTAGCACTGGACCTGGCTCCAATTTACACAGGCTATCAGTCTTCATGAATTGGAGTTTGAGCAAACAGCATATCATTTAGAAAGCGATAAAGAGTGGCGAGCTGGCGCTGTGATACTACGGTGTTTTATGAGTCTTGGATCAGACGTGTGTTAATTCACTGGCTTAGACGTAGATGTTGAACAGCCAACAAGAACTTAACATCTGGTATTTATTTTGGTTGTTGTTTGTTTCGCCAGGTCGCTAATCCTTCATCATGAAATATTCCTCTTGTTTTTGTGGACCAATATTACAAATGAACAGGAAAAACAGACTAAGATTTGAGATGATAAGGAAGTCCTCTGTCAGTCTGCGTCGTCATTTCAAAAGTATTTGTATAATTTGTTAATTCAAACGTGACCATTTATCTCCACAAGTTCAAAACCAAGCATCTGGCTGTACAGTGAGAAGTGGATCGGTGGGTCCCTCTGTGCAGGTAGCCAGGACATTTGCTGAATGATTTCTTTAGTTTTTGGTAACCTCTTAACCTTTGCTCCTGTAGTGCACTGACCTGATCTGAACTGAGCTGATCTGATCTGAACTGAGCTGATCTGAACTGAACTGAACTGAGCTGACCTGAACTGAGCTGATCTGAACTGAGCTGATCTGAACTGAGCTGATCTGAACTGAGCTGACCTGAACTGAGCTGACCTGAACTGAACTGAGCTGATCTGAACTGAGCTGATCTGAACTGAACTGAGCTGATCTGAACTAAGCTGACCTGATCTGAACTGAACTGAGCTGATCTGAACTGAGCTGATCTGAACTGAGCTGACCTGAACTGAGCTGATCTGAACTGAGCTGACCTGAACTGAGCGTTTTCATGCTCCCTAGAGGACCAGCTCTTTCCATTTTGGACTCTCAATGAGCTTTTCCTCTAGTGCCACACTCAGGGCACAGGACATGGCAGAGTATAACCATATAAACCTTTTGGTCTGATCTCATAACCTTTTTCCTAATGCTACCTTCAGGACAGTAGTTGTAGTTTGAGCTATCTAATGCTTTCGTATTAACATTTCTTTCACGGACTTGACTTGGAGTTTTGAGTCATGCTCAGAAATCCCCAGAATAACAGGGATTAAACACCTGCAGCTACTGAGCATTTAACATTTCTGATGAGCAAAGATTAATATGATCAAAAGGGTGTCTTTATTCATCAGTTATTTGTGTGTCTCCAGGTGAATGGCAGGAATTTGCTGTCTGTGGATTATGATCGTACGCTGCGAACAGAGAAAATTTACGATGACCACAGGAAGTTCCTGCTGAAGATCATCTATGACACCCAAGGTCATCCTACACTTTGGGTTCCCAGCAGCAAGCTACTGTCAGTTAACTTGACATACTCCAGGTAAGCTCTCCTGTACCAGTGTATTTATTATTTTACATATGACTGAATTAACACTTGTACGACATATCAAAGTGGACTATATGGCAGAACATTGTTTTACATTGTAAAGGTTTATCTGATAAAGTGGCCACTGGGGTTACATGTACGGCCAAATAAAGCGAGCATCCTTTTGGCATGGTGTTTCATCTGGGGAAATTCAAACCCCTGTAGCACTGTGACAGTGGGAGCTGCTGACAGGGAGAGAATTATCACATTGCATTTCAGTGAGGTCATCCTGTATTCCCTCCACATCAACGGAGAAAGATTCACATCCAAGTGCTGATTAAATTCTGAGATTCAGCACAGTTACATATTTCCTTATTTTCACAGAAATGTTGACATTTGGGAAACTGGAGATACGCTCTCTTTATTAGGAACACCTGTAACATCTAATACAGTCCAGTGCAACATGAATTCAACTTTTACTAAGTTTTTGTTGACAGTGTAAGAAATTAACATGTGACTTCAAAACAGTCTCTGTGACAAACTACAGGGCTAATACACTGAGTGGTTGTGACGGCACTGTAATTGTGTGTGTGTGTGTGTGTGTGTGTGTGTGTGTCCAGTACCGGGCAGGTGACAGGCCTCCAGAGGGGTCCAACTACAGAGAGGTGGGAGTATGACACCCAGGGAAGGATCATTTCCAGAGTTTTTGCTGATGGAAAGACGTGGAGCTACACTTACCTGGATAAGGTAGACTACACTTTTATTTAACAGCAGGTGTTCAGCACTCTCTCTCTCTCTCTCTCTCTGACTGATGGAGTTACTGTGATAGAGATACTCTTCAAGTCTGCAGAGAAAAGAAATAAGATGACTGACAGACATATGTATGTTCCAAACCGAGCGCACGCACACAAACACACACACACACACACACACCCACACACACACACACACACACACACACACACGCCTTATATTCTGTCTATGTGTAAAATGTACTGTCACAAAGTTAGTGATGAAAACAAGCAGTCACAAAAACCACACTTAGAGTCCCTGGAGAGGAGAGAAGAGGAGAGGAGGGGAGGGGAGGAGAGGAGAGGAGAGGAGAGGAGAGGAGCAGAAAGAGCTTGTGATAGTTAAAAAGGAATAAAACACAGTTCCTTACTCTCTTAAGGAGGAACGACAGTGGGAATAGAGACGGAACAGTTAAAAGAAATAGCATGAAAAGAATACCTTACATTTTCAGTGGTAAGATATATGTTTCTTTCTCTCCATCTGACTTCAGGTCATAGTTTATGTAGCTTGGATGCTAATTTGGCAGAGACTCTTTTCACCACACTTTAGTGCGGATGCGACACACAGGTGGTGGACACAGATTAAAAGTTGAATCGATAAGCTCTCAGTGTGCTTTCAAATCGGCAGCTTGACAGTGACATTGAATGGTATTGAAAATACAGAACAGCAAAGAAGCATCTGTTAACTTAGACCTGGCAATTCTGGAGGGGGAGAGAGACACATGGTTCACTGTTGAAAATGGATCACTTTAAAATGGATGACTGACTTGGTGGAGGACTGATGAGCAAAAACTTTCTTTCTAAAAAAGTAATGCATTCAAAGACAGCTGCCATAGTCTCTGAAAGAAAAAAGAGTTGTGAAGTACAGAGAGGTGACTGAAGGAAACGAGAGAGAGAGATACTTAAAAATGAGTGACTTGTAAAAACAACCCACAGTGAACCTACATTGTCTCTTAAAGTTCCTCCAGAAAAGGTTATAAACTCCTTAAAACTGCAGAAATCCTCTGCTATGATTCATATGTTCATTAACATGATTTTCACACATAAAAAGTAAAAAACAAAATGGAGGCACATCTCCTCTTACTTCCTGGTTGAGAAATGTGGATCAGGCCTTGTGCCCCGCCCACCACCTGCTGTCTCCAGGTGGACAGGTGAAAGAGCAGAGAGTATCAAGATGGTGAGAGGAGGAAACATCAGAGAGACTCAGCCACATGTTTGAGCCTCAGTCAGACCCAGACTCAGATGAGGAGTCTGTTGAGACCAGAACCAGAGACTAGCAGGCGGATCAGAACGGTTAGCGTAGTTAGCATCTTTTATTTGTTTATGCTGTTTGTTAGCTTGTAACTGGCAGTGGCTGACACAGTGTTAGTGGTTGTGCTAATGCTAACTCTGTCTCTCTGTGCTGACAAGGTTTCAGGTTTATTTAGCCCCGCCCCCCGGCCCCACAACTTGACAGGATTGGTTCCTTAGGTTTGTGATGTATGAAACCTTGGCTGTCTGAATCTGTTTTTATGAGACTGTCATTGGTTCACTGCAGTTCACGGTGGAAACACTCAGTCATGGTGTTGATGATTATTTCACAAATCATATGTCTTGTATTAGATAAAAACATCATATAGATATTAACACGGTTAAACACTGGATTTTCATCAGAGGGTGTTTAAGGAGGGCAAGACAGATGACAGAGGAGCAGACAGACAGAGCCCAACACTAAACAGCAGCTGGAGTTCTAGAAAGTGATGGAAAAAGAGTGAAAGAGAGGGATATTTAAGAGAGTGCAACAACAGAGGTACGACTGTGGAAACAAGACCCTGGGGATGGTGGTAGCTTAGTTGAATCATGTTAGACAGAGAAAGAGCGAGACTGACACAGAGAGAAATAACAGTGATTGTGGGTGAGGAGAGAGAAAAAATGATGGGAACAGGAGTAATGAGATGAGGAGAGAGGAAGAAATAATGAGAGTTTTCTAATTAAAAAAACATAATACTTATCGGGAATAAAAAGGGATTGTGAGATTAGAAGACCCAAAGGGGCTTCTCAATAGATCTCACCCAAAAAAACTAAAACATCTAAAATGTTGAACAAAGTTCACCAATTAAAAAAACAAACATAATAGTACAACATACATAAGAAAAAAAAGAAAAAAAGACTATTAAAGTCATGTCATATGTATGCAAGAATGCCAGTATAAATGAGGCCCCAAGATACAAAATTCAAGAAGTCTGGCTCCTCAAATGAGCTCCAAGCCTGAATTTAAAATGTGTGAGAGAGGAGCAATATGCTAGCAGTTATTCCATAGCTCGGCTGCCATGACATTGAATTCTTCTAAATCTCGGAAGGTGTGAATGATGTACATGTCTAGTTTTATGTGTGGATCACTGAAGATACCATATCAGGTTGATACACATGTTTCTAGATAAAAAATACATGTGGAATATACATTTATTTTGGAAGTAGGAATAATAAGTATGTTTCTTAGCTCTTCTTATTGAATAGTCAATTTTGTTTCTGTATCTCTTAAACATGGACAGACTGAAGGGGGTGGATACATAAATATAGTATTTTCCTTCTGACGGCTGAGCTCTTTAGTAAACTTGGGCCTATTATATCTATACATTAATACTTTAGGAACATTAGCTAAAGGAAAACGTCCATTAAATGCAAAGGTCATTGGGGCCATGAATGACTGATATGCAACATGAGGACACTGAACCTTTTCAAAGACATTTCACCAATCAGACACTGGAAGCAGCTTTCCTCTCTTCCTTTAATAATCTGCACTTAAATCCTCATATATTTTATTATGTTTTAATATCTTGTAATTTACGCTCATAGTAAAATGAGAAATTAGAATATGATCAGATATATCAGAGTAAATACCACTTAAACATCACCATCAAGAGACTAGTTCAAAATGTTATCAGTGAGGGTTGCCAGTGAAGAGGTCACTCCAGTTGGTTTTGAGATTAAGGGCTAAACACAGTGGGAGCATAAACAGCTTTAAATCTGCTGTGAGTGGATTAGTCTCACTTTTCAACAGATCAATGTTAAAGTCCCCAAGTACAAAGAATTTCAATTAAAAGTGAGTCAGTATCATTACCTCGATGTACTGGAGCTTGTGTAAATAAATCAGTGCCCCACCACCAATTCATGTCCTCCAACAATAATGAAATGCACAGTACTTGGGAATTTTCCCAAAAGATCAAAAGCATCACTTCAGGAAAACCTAAAACTGAAAATTCATGATGAAGTGAGGATGAAAATTCTCTGTTGATCATAGTTCTTAACAAGGCTATGAATGTTTAAATGCAAGGTTGAAATCTTTGCACCTTAAGAATCTGCTTCTACATCATCATTATCAATGACTCATATTTCTTGACTGCTGACATTTGTGTCCTTCAGAACATCTCAGACATTACTTCAGTGTACAATTCTCCCAAAGCAGATTACTATGACTTAATGTGATATATTTTCTATATTTATATTTAATATATATTATTTTTATTATTATGTTATTCTATATATATAATTATATTAAGTATCTATTACGCTTTTCAAGAATTGTAAATGTTTTTTGCTGTGGCAGTGTTTTTCTAAATAGTCCAAATTATGAGTTATGTTTTATGGAGGCAAAGAAGGAACAAACCAAGTAAACTATAAGGAAGCATTCCCAGAAGAAAGTATTCTTTTTTTTTTTTGCTTATTTTTGTCTGAGTTACAATTTTGAAAAGAAAATGGAAACGAGATCCTGGTCAATACTGAACAGAACAGGAGAAACTGACAAAGGGAGACAGAAATGAAGTGAAGACAAGTGAAAGAGAAAGATGGAAGAAGGGAAAAAGGGAAGGCACAAAACAAGAAACACAACAAGGGAGTTGAAGACGAGGCAAATAGAAAAGAGACTGTCCCCTCAGTGAATAAATGAGTCATATCGTATTACTCCATGTGTCGTTCTCACCTTCGCTTACACTTGTTTTTCAGTCACTTCCTTTTTCCATCTGTCACTTTCTCTCCTCCCTGAAAAACTTTACTGGGAGCCTCTTTGTCAAAAAGCAGGATTCGTCTGTGAGTCCACTCTACAAGAATTAAACAATCAATCTGCTTCTAGGCAACACAAACCCAATATAGTGGTATACAAAAGAGAAACAAAAACACTAATGCACAAGACTACATCAAATCACATCAGTTTTATTCAGAGAAGGAAAAAGCACTTCTCTGACCTGTTTAGTTGGAGGTCCAGAGCGAGGCGAGACACGCTCCCGAGGAGAACATGATGTCTGTGTTGAAAGTCATGGATTTGTCTTGTGTTTTGGACAGATGGAGGAAACTGGAGTCTCATTATTAAACAAAGATGTTCAATTTTCCTCATCCTGTAGCAAATCTACAGTATATGTGCCCATGTTCTAATGTTAGTGCAGTGTGGAAGACCCCCAATGGGACAAATGGAGTAGCAGAGCATCCAAGTTGAGGGAAAATGTGATAGATTTTTTGGGTCATGTTTCAGTGTGAAAGCAGCTTCCTTGACCTGTGCTGCCATGTCCGCTTATGTTGGGATGCTGGTGACATTGTAAAAGCAGTGTGCTTTTGTGTGTGATCAGGTCCACTTGCGATCACACACAAAAGCTCAATTATCAGGATCAGACCCTGGTAGAGTCACACGTGGGTGCTGTTCAGACACATACAGCGACCTCCAGGGATCTACTGGCCACTAGAGTCTGGCTCCAACAGTGAGTCAGTCCCCATAGACTCCCATGTTAAAATGTCCAACTTTACAGCAGAAATCAACATGTTTACAGCCTGGTACAAAAACTATTTTGGTCTCTAGAGCTAATTTCCTCCTTCATGACAACTGTATATAACTCACCTGGTTACATTTTGCTATCTTGCTACAAGGATTTGACCATTTATAGAAAATGATGAGTGATGAGACATTTGGTGGGAGGGTCAGCTTTCTGAGAGGACTCTGGAATCCAAGGAGCCACCCTCAATTTTATCACTAGATAATAATTTCAACATTAGTCAATTTTGCCCCCAGTATTTTGTTTTTTTACCTCCAATATCAATGTTTCTCACATTCTTCCTTTCTATGGTATCTGCACATGGCAGCTTCAGTATGGTCAGGGAGCAGTAATAAAGTGGCAAATAAGTTATATTCAGGGTAAGGCAACTAAAACACTATGGGAAAGGTTGTTGTTACAGTCAGTAATAGAGTGATGTGCTACATGCCCAGCCACCACCCCAACTCCACACCTTTCCTTTCTACTTTGCTGCATGAAGGGCACGCTACTTCCTGGATTGATTGGCTGTAAAAAAATAAAAATTAAAAAATAAAAAAAAACACATTAACATTGAATCTTCTATTATTATTACTGTGAATCAACAATGCCAAAAATTTCAAGAGGAGGACGTGGTGAGAGACACACACACACACACACACACACATCACCTGTATCTTAAAAGGTCAGATCAGCTTGACAGTGAGGAGACCAGACAAAGGGAGTATTTTTTACACAAGAGTTCAGCCAATGGAGCCACCACAGCAGAAAAATTGTGGCAAAAACTGTAGTAATACCCCACTAGCCGCAGAAACCACATCAATTCTCTCCCAGATGTTGGCAAGATTCTTTCCATTTCAGACCGAAGAGATGCAAGTCACCTGAAGGGTTCCAGGCCCCGGTGAACAAATTACCATAAAAAATGAAAAAAGTCAAATCTTCCCTGCACTGGAAACCAGACACAGCACAGTGGTGATGTGTCTGCATCTACATAAACACACACAAGCCTCAGTAGCTAAATAGCTACTATTAGCTGGGCTAACAAAGGGCTGCAAATGAAACACCACTTAGCTGCCACATGAGCTGGATTTTGCATAAGGACCAGATCTAATATCGTATTCATCTATCAAAAGCGAATTAAAAGATGTACTGCCAGCTGTGCTTGGTACATTCATTTACTTATAATGTGGATTGATGTGGATGTAGCGCGTCCCACAGTGTCATCACACGTAGCATTAGGTTCATTACACAAACACCACTTTTATTTTCTGTGTAAGCAGCGACAGGCAGCAACTTCTGTGAGGCAGATGAATATTATTTGCTTCTCATTATAGTGTTTCCATGATATGATGCAGGTTCCCCCATGCCCATAATATGTATATTATTTCAGTTATTTTTTGTTGTTCCACAATGTTCCACAACACTGTGTAAATGTAAACTGCTCTGACGGCATGTTGCATACTTTCCTTTCTTCTGCCCTCTCTCTAACAGTCCATGGTCTTGCTGCTACACAGCCAGCACCAATACATCTTTGACTATGACTCAGGGGACCATCTGTCAGCCGTCACTATGCCCAGCGTGGCTCGACACACCATGCAGACCATCAGATCCATAGGATACTACAGGAACATCTATACCCCCCCAGAGAGCAACGCCTCTGTCACTGTGGACTACTCTGAAGATGGCCAGGTCTGTGTGTGTGTGTGTGTGTGTGTGTGTGTGTGTAATAAGAGTGTGATTTATATTGCTTTTTCTTTTTTCTTTTTACAGAACAGCTTTCACACCACTGGAAAATACTTTTTTTTCTGGATGTTTGAGTGTTACCCATAATACTTTTGCAGTCATTGTAGTTCGCTTTCTCACTTACATTATACTGTTTCATGACTGTAAGACAGTCCTACATTTCTACAGCCATAAATAACTTTTTGAGTCCTGAGTTTTGTTCGAGTCTGATCAGCGACCCAAGTCATTTTACTGTGTGTGTGTCTGCTCATATCTCTCTCTCTCCCTCTCTCTCTCTCTCTCGCTCGCTCTCTCTCTCTCTCTCTCTAGCTCCTCAGAGTTGCCCATCTGGGCACTGGCCGCCACATATTGTACAAATATCGCAGACAGGTATTTGATTTATGTTTTTTACACAGTCAATTAACATATTAATTATAAAAGGAACAAATCATTATTAGCAGTTACCTGCAGGGCTGCACAATATGCAAATGAGATGCAAAAAAATAAATAAATATATGTTTTGGCAGATATTGTGATTTCAGTTGGAATAGCTGTTTTTTGTACCAAACAAACATGTTCCTTTGCATCTGTAGAGAAAGATTTGTAGTCTGGGGCATCTCTGCAGTGCCACAACATTATGGTGCTAACAGTGCACAACAATGTGACACATTTTAACTTCAAAAAAATTGCTGGTCCTATGATTTTTTGCAGCTCCTGCGATTTGGATATAGCACTTAACCATATTGTGATTTTGATTATATTTCGAATCATTGTGTGGCCCTGTATGCAAATTTACATTCGTATTGTTAATATATTTGTTTATTTTTAAGTACATACTGTATGTAGTTTATGATGATTACGATTATGATAAATATAATCTTTTATATCAGTATCATCCTTTCCCTCGTATTTGCAATGAAAATTCAAATTGATATAGTAGTAAAATTAAAGTAAAATTAAAATGATTAGATTCAGTTTCATGTGAATATGATATGAATGAATGAATATGAATAGTTACATATTGTATGTAATTGTAAGAGTAAATAAAAACAAGAACAGGATAATTAGATATATAGACAGCAGATGGAATAGATGCATCAAGGCTCTGTTTCCAGTAATTTAATGCCAAAGTAGGGGGAGATCAATACAGTCTGCAGATGGGGAACTCTAAAGAAACACTCGCATGGACCCAAGGGTGGTGGTGGGGGGCCATGATATGCATGAATATCGGCTGCAGCAGAGAATGAACAGGGACTCTGACGTTGGCGTTAACTGATGGTGTAGCTTATCCGGGGTGAAAAGGATCTGATGTTCTAGACGGTCCATTATTGTAAACACATACTGCACTGTTTTACTTATCACATCAGAACAAGCTGGCAGAGATCCTGTATGACTCAACGCGGGTCAGTTTCACATATGATGAGACCGCTGGCGTGCTGAAAACCGTCAACCTTCAGAGCGAAGGCTTCATCTGCTCCATCCGCTACCGCCAGATTGGCCCGCTGGTCGACCGGCAAATATTCCGCTTCAGCGAGGACGGGATGGTGAACGCACGCTTTGACTACACCTACGACAACAGCTTCAGGGTTACCAGCATGCAGGCTGTAATCAATGAGACGCCACTGCCAATAGACCTCTATCAGTTCGATGATATATCTGGGAAGGTGGAGCAGTTTGGGAAGTTTGGAGTCATCTACTATGATATCAATCAGGTAAGACAGGACTGTTGTCCTTCAAAGATGAATAAATAAGAAAAAGTACCTCATAAACCTCAATATTGAGTTAGAGGTGATACTAACTAACTGATCAGGCTTTTAAAGCTTAACATCTTCCTCTTCTCCTGTGTTTTATTTGAAGTGTTGATAAGATAGAAGATATATTTGTGGTTTTAAGAACCAAAAACCATCTCAGTGTAGTTTTACATCTCCTCTCTCAGGCTTCTCTCTGGAGCTCTATAACAACAGGTTGGTGAGCCAATCAGAAGAGAGGAGGCTCTGAGCCTTTCTTCTGATTGGCTGACTGTTTTCTAAGTGATCCAATAAAAATGTAGCAGATTTCAGGGAAACACGCTTCGGGGAATGGCTGAGGGCAGTGACTGCTTTGTTATGACATCACAAAGTCCCTCTCTGTGGACTAAAGCTTTGATACTTTCACGGTATTAATATAGAACCTAGACCTGCTTTATAATCAAACTACACATGGACATCTACTTTTAGACAATATGGACCTTTGAAGAAACTGACATTGATAGCTGGCATCCTTCATACATCCTCAACCTAAAAGTTAAATGAACCAATTGTTTGGCTTCACCCACGGTCCTCCACCTCCTGACTGGTGTGCAGCTGAAACATAGTGGCTCCCAGTGAAAACCTTAATTGCGTGAATTTACTGTTTAGCACAGTAGGAATTTTTCACAGCTGCACTTTGCAATGAGAGTCATCGGGGTGGGAGGTACGGCTGGAACATCATATCACAACATTTTGTCTGGCAAGATGATGTATTCAACAGACCTTACGTTATGCAAATTACAAATAAAATGCATCCCTCAAGAATACAATGAAAACATTTACCTACTGTTTTGATTCAGATTACTGTTTTTAGTCAAGCTTTAACTTTCAGTTTGATTCTCAGGAGTCATCGCCAAATCACAACAGAAGTTATCTCAACACAGGCCTTGAATCATTCGCCTGAATTCCTCAAATACAGCTGGTCATCATTGTGTTTGACAGAAAACCTCCCTGAATGGCATCTGTTCCGTGTTAATGTCGTGTCTTGTCTCGTCAGTCTATCTGTTGAAGTCTGATCAGCAGGGCTTGTGTTGATTTTCTGAACTCCCCGCTGTCTCAGATCATCTCCACAGCGGTGATGACCTACACCAAACACTTTGACCAGCACGGCCGCATCAAGGAGATCCAGTATGAGATCTTCAGGTCTCTGATGTACTGGATCACCATTCAGTACGACAACATGGGCCGTGTCACCAAGCGTGAGATCAAGATTGGACCGTTCGCCAACACAACCAAATATGGTTACGAGTATGACGTTGACGGACAGCTGCAGACAGTCTCCCTCAATGAGAAGATGGTGTGGAGGTAGGATTATAACATTAAACTGATGAAAGCACCATCATTTCATGATGCCAAATGCTGATAGTACCATTTTCTGGCCTTGCAGGTATAACTATGATCTGAATGGGAACCTGCATCTGCTGAACCCTGGGAACAGCGGTCGGTTAACCCCTCTACGCTACGACCTGAGGGACAGGATCACTCGTCTTGGAGACGTTCAGTACAGGCTTGATGAAGACGGTTTCCTGAGACAGAGAGGAGCTGAGATATTCGAATACAACTCTAAAGGTGGAAATTAGTGTCTTGTGCTGAGTATTCAGTCACACCAGCAAAGTTCATCTCTGCATCCAAATGAAGTGTTAGAAAGCTTGGTGCTGGTTGGCGAGTTACTGCCAGCTGGAAACATGCAAGCGCTGCTCGGTCACAATCATGGTCACAGTAGCTCTCCGCGGAAGCTAGCTTGCTAACTGTCAGTTATTAAGCTAGATAATGATGATAACAGTGATGTATTTGTACGATCAACTTCCGACAGATGAGGATTAAAGAACGGATGCTAACAAGAGATAACAGGTTCCTCCGTCTCTGTTGCCTCCATGTCACTGTCAAGATGGCTCGCTATTGGTCAACAGCATGAACTTGTGTCAGAGTTCACCAAAGTTGAACTTGACAAACAAAATACTTGCATGGATTTACTTCACCTCATGACACTGACTTAACCCCACGTGTGTAGAATTATGTGATCGTACTTATAAACATTTCTTTTTTGTTTGCAGAAAAATTTAACAATCCCATTGAAAGCTTGTCTAGTCATTCTTCACATCCTTTTCTTCCTCTTTATCATTTGTAATTCAGGTCTTCTAGTTCGTGTCTACAGTAAAGCAGCCAGCTGGACCATCCAGTACCGTTACGATGGTCTGGGTCGGCGTGTGGCATCTAGAAACAGTCTGGGCCAGCACCTGCAGTTCTTCTACGCTGACTTGAACTACCCCACCAGGATCACCCATGTCTATAACCACTCCAGCTCAGAGATCACATCCTTTTACTACGATCTGCAGGTAGCTACACTGGAAAAGTCATTCGAAATGTGATGATATCACAGCTAACCAGAAGTGGACAAAGTTCACAGCTTTCCAATACAAGTGAAAGTTGTTCAGTTAAGTTTTTACTGGAGTTAAACTACTGGAGTACTTGATTTTATAAATACTGAAGTATTCAAAAGTACATTTTTTATGTGAGTGCTGTTACACCTCACCCTTGGGTGGCCCTAAGGGGCACACAACACTCCAGCAGTGACCCAAATCAGACTCACAAGACACCTCTAAAATAACAAACGGTTTAACATAAATATATCCTAAAGGAGTTACTCCTTTAGGATACCATGACCTGGACAAATGAGAATATACACAGGCTGAACATAAATATACAAAACTACCAGGACACTAAATTAAGACAACAAAAGACACAAAAATCAGAACGCAACAAAAACCCCAGGCTGAGAGGCGGCAAGCCTCTGCCCTTCTGTTGCTGCCACCAGAGCTTTTAACCCTTTCCACCCAGGCCAGGTGGATCTCATGGAGTAGTCAGGAACAGCCTGGGCGGGGCTACAGGGGAGACAGGACAAGGAAGGGACAAAAGCACCAGGAAGACATGCTGCCTGTAACAGTGCACAGTAGTATTGTTCCACATTTTAGGAACCTAATGACTCTGAAACAACCTACTGACTGACTGACTGACTGACTGACTGACTGACTGACTGTCTGACTGTAGAGCCTATAGAATAAAAAGACTGTAGAATATGATACAAAGACTAAAAACACAACTGAATCAACAACAGGAGTCGTTGTTTTCATATTTCTTAAAACACTGAATCTGAAGGAGTCTAGCTTTCTCCCAACACAGCTGTTCATCAGTCACATTTGGATTTAACGCCCATCTTTTGATTTATGATTATAGTGTGTGAGGAGGAGGTTCCTCTCCACCAATCATAGGATAAACATAGTAAATAGCGTCACAATCAGAGAGGAGCAGTCTGACATCACAGAAAAATACCTTTGCAAAATCAGGTTAGGGAACCTGTGATGAACTTGTTTTGTTTGATGAGAATGATTTGTGAATCAGCTGCAGTAAATGATTAATAGTAATAGTGACATCATTATTTATAGCCGTCCTCTTATCACTTGTGGAGTTGTACAATGATAAAAGACATCATAATAATTATTATTATACTCATATACTCATCCTTTTATTCTATGATTACTTTCTGGATTGTTTTCCTTTTAATATCCTACTTTTATTTGTGGTTACTTATTTTAATTCTACTTTTATTTTTGGTTTTACTCTCTTCCAAACATCTCCTCTCTTTTAGTATTTCATTGTTTTAACTTACTATTTTGTGTTATGGGTGTGTGTGTCTGTGTGTGTGTGAGAGAGAGAGAAAGAGAGAGCGTGTGTGTGAGGGGGTTGTTTTTTTGTTGATTTTAATCTGTAAAGCACTTTGTGTTTGCATGAAAAGTGCTATACAAATAAAGTCTGATTTGATTGATTGATTGATTGATTGATTGATTGATTGATTGATTGATTGATTGATTGATTGATTGATTGTTTATTTATTGTTGCACAGGGCCATGTGTTTGCTATGGAGATTAGCAGCGGAGAGGAGTTTTATATTGCATGTGATAACACTGGGACACCACTGGCCGTCTTCAGCAACAATGGACTGTTGCTTAAACAGGTAAGTGAGCAGAGGAAGGAAGCACCATGTTTCATTATTTTTCATTCAAATTTCATTCAACCAAATCGTTTTTCATGAATTTCCCCTAGGGGATAAATAAAGTATCTATCTATCTATCTATCTATCTATCTATCTATCTATCTATCTATCTATCTATCTATCTATCTATCTATCTTTGTGTGTCCATATCAGGTGATACATTTCTGTTTGTGTTTATGTAGGTGCAGTACACGGCGTATGGCGAGGTTTACTTTGATTCCAACCCAGACTTTGTACTAGTCATTGGTTTCCATGGAGGCCTGTACGATCCTCTGACACGACTGCTGCATTTTGGAGACAGAGACTACGATATCCCTGCTGGGAGGTGGGCAGTCTGTCACTTACTCACTTATTTTCAGTCCAAGTATGATGTGATTCTATGTTCCTGCTTCGTTAGCATCACATCTGACCAGACTGTGTTTGTGATGAAGGTGGACCACTCCTGACATCAGCACATGGACGCGTGTGGGTAAAGATCCTCAGCCCTTCAACCTCTACATGTTCCGAGGCAACAACCCAATCAGCAAGATCCACCAGGTCAAAGAATACGTCACAGGTAACAAGAAAACATGAGGAGGTACAGCCCATCCACGTTTTGTGGGCCGACAAATCATTTGCAAAACAGTACAGTTTGATGAAAAGGTGTAATTATAGAAAAATGTATAAAAATATAAAAAGTTTTTAAATATTTTAAAATGAAGTGATCTTTAAAAACATGCATGAAAAATGTTTAAAAACTCCTTGTTGTTTTTTTTTTCTTGCCTTAAGGCCTATCACTGTGATACATCAATGATAGAAACTTTTATGTTGTCACCGGCTGGATAATATCGCATACTTTATTGCGAGCTAAAAGATCACATCCACGGCAAAAACTGGAGTATGAAAACGGATAGCTAGTTAGCAACAGGAAGAATTAAAAGGAAAGAAAGATTCCCCTGCTTCAGTTCAGTCTTAAATGTTCAATTTTCATCATTAAAATATGCTCTGAGAATGCATTATTTGGCCTCTGTATTATTATGGGGTTGGATGGTGGCTGCCAACATTTTTGACATTTTCAAGTGGACCATGAGTTGGAAAAGGTTGGGACCCGCTGGTTTAGATGTTCCATTAGAAGAAAATGAAACAGGAGTTTTTAAGTATAGTTGTCCTTCTATTCTTGGTCCCATACTGTTCACTGTGGTTCATACTTTTACTTCACATAAAGACAGTAATGGGTTGGGTTATAGCCTAAATTGTTTTTTAAAACTCCAGGGGATTCTTTCATTCATTTGTGGATTCAGATAAATAAAAAAAAACAAAATACCAGTGCTCTAGTTCTGTAGTGCAGTGTTGTATTACTCTTCTTCAGTGGAACAGGAAACTAAATGTTTATGTTGTATCCTCAGTTTGAATAATGAAGTGGGAGGTTTTATGAATTCCCACATGCTATTCTAATGAAAATTAAATATATGACAGTCTGAGAGTTAATTGCTTTTGCTCCACTGCCCAACACTGAGAGCTGAACAGCAAGGGGAAATGGGCGCAACAGGTGCCAAAGTGTTTTATTTTTCATCTGCCAGGTGGTACATAAACTTACTGTAATAGAGATTTGAAATGATGCAGCATTTGGGTCAGAGAGATTTTGGATTGTAGTAATTGGAAGTAATGGGCTGCAACAATGTGAGGCATTTATCAAAGGAAAGAAATACACAAAGCCACAGTATTTACCATTACTGTATGTTCTTCTGGTGTGTCGCTCACTTTTTCTCTCTCTCTGTCTATGTAGATGTCAATATCTGGTTGGTCACATTTGGCTTCCATCTCCACAACGCAATCCCAGGATTCCCTATTCCTAAATTTGACCTGACGCAGCCATCGCTGGAGATGAAGAAGAGCCAGCTGTGGGATGACCTGCCTGTATGTATCCTAAGCACTCTTAGATAGAGTGCTTGAATAAATGATAGATGATGATTTGGGTGCAACATCCCGCCTGTCTGAAGCTGGGCTAAAGGAGATGCAGCACTCACACTTGAAAAGTCTTGATATTTCATATGGAGCAAACAACAAACAGGTTTCAGCTATAAGCATCATCAGCGTAAGAAACTGGGGTAGATCAGATAATATATTTATAAACAGCTGAGGTTAGAGCATGATTGCTTGATGAGGTGCATCTGTGAATGAAGCACCATAGGGGGCGTGGCTACATGACATCAGCAACAGAACAACAAATAGTTAAATTAGACGTTCAAGAGCAAAATCTTCTATAAACCACTACCATCTCACTTCTACACAATAAGAAGAGGTAAGCACAACTTACAATAAAAAACACACAACATCCAAGAGGCATACACAGTATTTCACCTGCCATACATAGAGGAAAAGACAATCCTAAAGAACACCATGGCCAGGGATGTCCCGGAATACAAGGTGTGTAAATAGGGCTCAAAACTATCCACTATATAAAGGCTAGAGAATGAAGGTGTGTCCACAGTAGGCTCACAGATGAACAGCACACAATGATGGGAACAAAACCAGGACGAATAGCTTGTATGAAATTAAAATTAAGAGCTATATGTCCCCATTAACAAGTGCGAACAATTACAAAAAGTTGTGAGAGTCAAGTCATCAGTAAATATTTAGAATAGAAAGATATAAAAAAAACCTTAAAAAAAACTTTGATACTGATACTTAGTTTCAAGAGATACAATACAAGAGAACCGCGTGGGGCCCATGTATATGATGATGGACAGAAATTACTTTCTATCTAACGTACTAAAGGTGTAATGAAGCTTATAGATTATAGAAAAAATAACAGGTTTTAAAAAACAACTCAGCACTAATTCCTTGTTCAACCCTTTAGTTTTTAATGTGTGAATCCAAGAAAGGGCTGCAACAGAAAAGGTTCCCCACCGCTCTGCTTCTGACCACACCCCAGTCAGTAATAGCTCAAAGATGATTTATTGTTTTGGCTTTGGTGATAATTAAAATACAGTAATGCATAAATCGAATGAAATTAGCATTAGGAGAGAAAAAATAAAAAGCATTTTTACATGCAAAGTAAAAACACAGTAAAGAAAAGGATATGACATGGAGACGAAATTCATGAAAATCAAGCTGAAAAATACAAACTGAAAATTGAGAAGGAAATAACCATTTTATGTGAGAAACCAACAGTGAGAAGGCGAGGAAATCAAGAGACAACCTGACATTGATAGAAAAAAGAAAATCAGGAAATGAAGGGGAAAGAGGAAATGTAGGAGGAAATGGAGTGAGAATAATGAGAAAGGAAATGAGGAGAGGAGACAATAAAGAGTCATCCAGGCAAACCAATCATTCATGCCTCTCTCAGCTTAAAGCTGCTTCTCTGCCCCCTTCTCTTTTCGTGTTCTACACTCAGTTATTTTGGCTATTTATACACTTGTTTGGTGGACAGGTTATCAGGAAGTCACACCTTCTGTGCTGAAACTCAGAGAAACAAAGACTCCAGTATGAACTGTGGCTAATGAAGATGAGAATAGACGTGGCAGCTTCAGAGAGGAACGGAGAGAAAATAAGTGAAAATGAGGAAGGAAACGAGAGACTTGGACGGAGCAACAGTGTTAGCTCAAGTGTGAATGTACTGAGTGTTGTAACGGCCTCTCTCACTCGGAGATTCACAAGCTACAGGGGTGTTGATCGGCCGAACCCACACACGTACACACACACACACACTAACTATGTGTGCAGTATTGTTCTGCAGCTGTTTCCTTCTAGTTCATTTCAACTAAGAAAATAACAAGATTTTTTTTTAGTTCATTTATTTATTCAATATGGACGATCCAATTTCAGATAGTTTCAAAACAAAGCATGAAGCTAATGTGTTGCACAGACAGTTCATGGCTGTTGCCAATTCTCCACTCCTGTCCCTCGTTGGACTTTTACATGTGTAATGTAATCAAAACAGGCAATGGCAAAAACAACACAAAACAGACAACACAACTGATAATATCCTACAATTAGCTAAAATATACAGATGTTCAGTCTAAAAAGAGACAAAAACAAACTACAAACAGTCAAACAAAAACCATTTACAATAGATACCTAAAAATTAATGAAATTTATATCTGGAGTTAATTTGATGATTTGACAGCCCTTTATGGAGGAAGCTGATTTAGATCTACGATATATCATTATTATTATTTTTATTTTACAGTCGCCATTCACCATGTTCCAAGTTACTCTGTTACTGTCTTACTTTTGGATATATCTGGAGAGAGAGTCTGGGGCTAAACTATTGATCCATTTATTAAGTAAATTGAGAAAGCAAAGATGAATCAAGTAGATTGTAATGTTTCAGTATGTGACCGTGATGCCAGTCGGACAGGGCTTTTTGTCCATTATTTTCAGTGCCTGATTGTATAAGAATAAGATGCTCTGAATATGAGTCTGAACAGTCATTTGTTAGACTTAGTTCATAGTTACTGTACAGCCACTGTTCATCTTCACTCTACTCTACTACTCTAGAAGAGTCTTGTTGCTTGTTACTGTTTTGCCAGGGCAGTGGACCAGCACCAGGCCACAGAACATGTGTTATGAAAGAGAAAAGCTAAATAACTACAAACCTTCAAAGGCTGTTTTTTGTGTTAGTTACCTTCAGCTTGTCTCAGTCTGCAGCATTAATACAAGAACAGTTGGGGAACCTACAGTAACTCCCTTAACGAACAGTAATTCAGACAATATTATGATTACTGTCTTCAGTTTCTTAAGACAAACAAAGCTGCCAAGTGCATCACGTTTTTCTGCTGCAAATTCTTCTTAATGCCAAAAATATCTGAGACACTAGATGAGATTTAGTAACCCATGCGTTTTTCCATATTGTCTGTGTTATCATGCAGTGTTCTTTTAAAGCCGTGTTTTTGTAATACTTTTATAAATCTTAGCATCGCATTAATCCAAACATGACTTCTTGGTTCTCTCGTCACCAGTCTATCTCAGGTGTCCAGCAGGAGGTGACTCGTCAGTCCCGGGCCTTCCTATCCTTTGAGCGCATGCCAGAGATTCAGCTCAGCCGGCGGCATTCAGACCACGCCAAATCCTGGCTGTGGTTCGCCACCGTCAAGTCTCTTATTGGAAAAGGAGTGATGCTCGCTGTGATCCAAGGCCGCGTGGTGACCAACGCTCTCAACATCGCCAATGAGGACTGCATCAAAGTGGCTGCAGTTTTAAACAATGCCTTTTACCTTGAGGACCTACATTTCACAGTGGAGGGACAAGACACACACTACTTCATCAAGACCAGCCTGCCGGAGAATGACCTCAGCGCACTGCGGCTCACCTCAGGCAGGAAATCACTGGAGAATGGCGTGAACGTCACAGTGGCCCAGTCCACAACAGTGATGAACGGGAGAACACGACGCTTCGCCGACGTGGAGCTGCAGTATGGCGCGCTGACCCTCCACGTGCGTTACGGGACGACGTTGGATGAAGAGAAAGCACGAATCCTGGAGCATGCCAGGCAGAGAGCGCTGTCGAGTGCCTGGGCCCGCGAACAGCAGCGCGTCAGAGACGGGGAGGAAGGAGTTCGGCTGTGGACGGAGGGAGAGAAAAGGCAGCTGCTGAGCAGCGGGAAGGTTTTGGGTTACGACGGCTACTACGTCTTGTCCATAGAGCAGTACCCTGAGCTAGCCGACAGCGCTAACAACATCCAGTTCCTACGCCAGAGTGAGATAGGTAGGAGGTAACACAGCAGATTATTAACCCCTGTGACTGTCAAAGACTAATACAAAGTTCAGTTTCAACAGAAAATGGATGTCACAGACTGAACTGCCTTCAGACTCAAAACTAGCCACTGAAGAAACCCCCACCTTTGCAAATTTGCTTTGTTCGGAGGATAGTAGGATTTACAGACTGATGATGTAACAATCACTTCAACGCAACTGACACGAAATATTACAAAACTACAATTGTGAGGGTTTAAACCCATTTTCATGGCCTGCAAGAGGTTCTTTTTTTCTTATTCTTTCTCTCACCCTGCCGTCTGCCTTCAAACAGCCCACACGCATGCCCCCCCCCCCCCCCCCCCCTTCTGTTAGGCAGGGCTAACCTGAGTGCTGTAATCATGTGCTATCTAGCTGTGAAACAGTGGGATGTAGACTCTTTTAAACAGCCAAGTGAGCATTTCAGCAGCCATCACAACTAGATGTGCCCGCAAGCATTTAGACAGTTGTAAACTGTCAACGTAACAAATGTCTGTGGACGACTCCCAGATGTTCCAGGTATCATATCTCTGTGGGTCCAGATGTGTCGCTCTGGGTTGTAGACCCATATGAGCCCTGTCTGTAGGAGCTGTTGTTTCCATGGCTGCAGCCACTGAATGGAACCCTTGTGGAACTGTTGTGGACTTTCTCTAAGAGAGACAAAAAAGGACTTCGATTTGTATGAAGGTAAAAAAAAAAAACAAAGACTGACTTTCTGTTTGGATTTTTTTGTTTGTTTTTATATATAAACTTGCATTTGCTTCAAACAAAAAGGGGATATAAAAATTAACAAAAAAGTGTTTACATACTATTACCTATACCACTATTACTACTATTACTACACCACCACCATCGGAATGGACCATGATCTGAACTAAACAAAACCAGAAACTTTGAGTTGTGCTTTTGTTTCTTTCTTGCTGACATCTACGATCTGTTTGGTCAGTTCTAAAACCACTCCTCCTCATCCCCTGTGCTTTTTACAAGGTCTATAAAAATCATACAGTTTCAGACAGCATAAACAGCGGTATGAGGACGCAGGGCAACAGTGGTGCCACAGCCGTCTCTCATTCTATGTGGATGTACACTTCATGGACCGAGTGGGCTCACCGGTCCTGTAAACACTGCTCCACTGTCAGACCAGGAATCCTTCACTTCTGTAAAATGTGACTCAGACTCATAATGCATAGACCTTGTGCTTTTATCAGTCAAAGGTAGTAGTATTGCTTGCAATAGAAACATGTTGTCATGGCTTTGGGGCCGCAGGGTTACTGTGAGTAGTAACTAATTGTTGCTTCTCTCCTCGTTTTTGCTTGTTTCTCCTTAAAGGGACAGTGCATCGCCATCAGTGACATTAATGAGTAACAGTAATAGATCAAAAATCAAAGTGGATGTTTTCTCATTGATTGTGGGTCTCTGTACTCTTGTAGAGGAGTTTTCTTTGTGTCTGTGTGTGTTTACAAAGGTGGGAAGGCAACTTGAACCATTTGAAAAGAAAGGACAGGAACTTTACTCAGAGAGTTAACATCTACCAATCTTTTTTCAGAGAGAATGAAGACAAGTTGACAATGTTTTATGGGTTTATCTTTTTTTATTTTGAAGGTTGAGAAATTCCACTTATCCGTACATCAATATTAGTCTCAGAGAAAGTAATTTATGTACAGTGTTTCTACGGTAAAGAATAAAAATATTTGAAACTATTGTTGTTTTTTTACTGTATCGTCTTCTATCCACTCTAAAGAGCAAACTGAACATGGTGTCATAGTGTAATGAGAGACTCCACTGAACGTGCCACCACATCACTGAGGAGTAACTAAGGTCATTAACGCAAGTACAGTTTTGAGGTTTTATGCTACTTTATACTTCTACTGCACAACACTGAAGTATACACTCACCAAGCACCTGTATTAAGACCTGCGTATTCATGCTATTATCAGATCAGCCAATCATGTGGCAGCATAACATCATCATGCATAACATGATGTACAGGAGCTTCAGTTAATGTTCACATCAAACATCACAATGGGGAAAACATGATTGCTGGTGTCAGACAGGCTGCTGCTCTGAGTATTTCTGAAGCTGCTTGTCTTTAGCCAGAAACATAAACATGGTGTGGAGGAGAATGGACAGATTGGTTGGAGTTGACAGAAAGACTACGGTCACTCAGATAACCACTCTTTACAATTGTGCTGAGAAGAAAATCGTCTCAGAATGAACAAACTGTACAACCTTGACCACCACAGGTTCCACTTCCTGTCACCAAGAACAGAAACTTGAGGCTGCAGTGGAGACTGACTCACCAACACTGGAGAGCTGAAGATCTGGTCTGATGGATCTGGATTTGTGCTGAGGCAGCAGCATCCAAAGAATCCATGGACCCAGCCTACCTTGTGTCAACAGCCCAGGCTGGTGGTGGTCTGACGGTGTGGGGAATGTTTTCTTGACTCACTTTAAGCTGATATACAAATATGAACAAATCATGGTTTGAATGCCTAATTTTGCTGACCATGTTCATCCCTTTATGGTTTACCGTCTTCTAATGGAAACCCTCAGCAATTAGCAGCTCACAAAGCAAAAGTCATTTCAAACCATGTTTACCACCAGCCGCAACAGCGTATGTCTATGGGCAGATTTTGTCACCACAATAGCATGAGGAAACGTTACAGATGTGTAGTAGAGATTAAAATGATCAAGGGCCAGGTTTGAAGATGGCCATGGTCACCCCAGAGGCTCACACACCTATTATTAGTTCCAGGAGGGTAACAACTAGCGGGAATTCAGTTGTACTGGTCGACTGTAATGAATTATGTAAGATATGTATTGGTATTTGTTAGGTCAATAGTTGGGGTGTGTGAATATTTATTAAGCTTGTATTTTGCTAATTGTTGTATGTAAATATTTCATGTATATTCATGTGTATGGATATCTGTGTAGAACTGCCAGCCAAGTATTGAGCAGACACACCGGTCTATGTGTGGCCTCCATTGCCTTTTTAGACCACTTGGGCAAGCTAATGCTCCAAAGTTTCCAGCCCTGAATCCAGTAGACCACCTTTGGGATGTGGTAGAACAGGAGATTGGCAGCTTGAATGTGCAGCTGATGAATCAGTAGAAATGATGTGATGCAGTCACGTCAACATGGAGCAGAGTCTCAGAGGAGAGTTTCAACATCTGGTGGATCTATGACATGAAGAACTGAGGAACTACCCAGAGTTAGTGTGCTGTTCCTGAAATAAAGTGCTCATGAGTGTATAGTGTACTTTACTTCACTACATTTATTAGATTTTATTACATTTATAATTCAGATTAAGATTTTACATTAAAAATGTCACAATCTTATTAAATAAACTGTTAGGGATTACACCAAACATTTTGTCAAGGGGCTCCTTATAAAAAAGCATTGTCTATCTGGGGCCCCTTGACATGGCTCTGATATCTATGAGTTGTTATTAAATTTGCCCTCTGAGCTTCTGTGTCAGAAGTAAAGTTATCCAGTATTTCACAAAAAATTAGAAAAGTCTAAAAACAGACAGATCTGCATGTCACAACTTCATCTTTCTACTCTCCAACCTGAATCATCATCACAACCGCTCTGAACCACTGAACTAAACGCTGTGTAGCTCAAACTAACTCCGCCTCAGTCAACTACAGTGAAGTTCTTGATGCATTGTTTGATAATGTGATATTCAATAATGGGCCATTCACAGTGCTTTTTGTAGTGACTACTTGTATTTTTACTTAAGTAGGATTTTGAATGCTGGACTTTTGTTTGTAATGTATTTTTTTACAGTGTGCTATATTGTGTACTTTTACCAAGTAAAGGATCTAAATACTTCTTTCACTACTGACCCTGTGGATATTTTTACCTCCTTGTTTCTTTGTTTTTTTTCTTTATTTGAAATCTGAATCCTAGATCATAAAATTCTCTGAAATACTCCTGAAATCTGAGGTTAAAGGGCTGCAGAGGTGAAAGAAGTACTGAGATACTTCCCTTACTTAAGTAAATGTTGTGACACAATGATGTAAAAATACTTGCACTTACAAAGCACAAAAAATAAAACTTTAAAGCTCAATTCCAGAAAAACATGGAGGGAGACTCTTTTCCACAATATCTGAGGTGTCCAGCAGCTGTCAGAAAAACGTAGTACAGTGAAAAGTTAATTCCATCATAACATAAGGTGCCTTACAACTACTTTAGTGCAGTACTTAGTTACTTTCCATTAGTGTGTAATTCATGTTCCAAAGCTGTAGCTACAACCTGAATATGTGATCTATGACTGACAACCACATATCAGTGTCACAGCCACAACTGCAGACCCACATTTCCATTTATTTAAATTGAATGATATGATTTTAGAAGATTTCTCCTTGATTTAGTGTTTCAGGAATGTTTGTACACACCTTAGACAACAAAAAAAAGATTCAATTATTTTATAGCACATCCAGTTGTGCAAACCACAAATGATGCATAAAGAGTTTACAAAATTGTTCATGAATGGATTTGTCGCTAGGTAACTGGGAGAATGTGGAGTGAGACTGCGAAATGAATGTCTCATGTGGGATTGGCACTGCATGGGCTGACACAGATTTGACACACCAGTACATCTACAGGCAATTGTCCATGCTACCTGACCTGTGTGTCTGAGGACTGTGGGGGGACCACTGGATCACCCAGAAGACAGACACAGGAAGAACCCGGTCGAGTGGTGGATTTAAACTTAAACATGTTTAAAGCCTAGTACAAAAACAGTTTTGGTCTCTAGAGCCAATTCCCTCCGTCATGACAACTGTTTATATAACTCACCTGTTTATATTTTATCAAGACTTAAAATTGTATATTGTATTGTTATATAATTGAGGGCGTGGCCTCTTTGAGTGACAGGTGGGTGAATATATGCTTACCACAAACCAACGCACCAAAGTCTTCCACACATGTCCCACCTCTTTAACCATATTTGGATTAGCTGGGAGTTAGGGGCGGAGTCAGGCACTGCTAAATCCAGCAATGAAAAAGGTCAGGGTACTAAAGTATTATCTATTTTCTCATCAAAATCAATAAACAAAAAAAACAAGAAAACATCATTGGAAACATATCAGCAACTAAATATCAAATTTTGACATTTAATAACTACTGAGTATATTATCTCAATACTTTACTCATGGTTCTAATTATGTGGTTTGTAATGTAGCAGTTACAAGCTTGCCTCTTGTGTTCATGGCTGGAAACCCCATAAAGCGACAGGTGTTAACTAGCTAATTTTAGTGAAGCAAGTAAGCCAAAGAGACAGAGACCGGACCACAGCTAGCAATACGGAAGTTAGCTGCTAACCAAATTCTACAAACCTTTTTATCTCGTGTCGTCCCAGACAAACTCTGAAATAATGACCAACAAACTGCCAACAATATTGTTATGCAAGTGTTGTTCTAGTAATCTTGGTGCTCACCTCGAACCTGCAACTCATCAGTCCACTTCTATGCCTAAGTACATCCTTAAAGAGCTACTAGCAAGGCTGTAGACTCTTCTAGAGTCTTGTTAAAACTATGCATTTTAAAGACATGCACATACAACTTTATAAGCACCGGAAAATCGCACTCATTTAAAATAAAAGCACTGATTAGGTACACATATGGTACATACATCTTAAGATAATCAAAATCAATACAAGCACATTTAAAATGGTACAAGAAAACAATACTGAACAGGGTGACAGTAGTTAATTGTGTAGCAACCACTTCTTCAGCTAGGGAACAATGAATAGACATTTATAGTAAGACTCCAGAACACCAGTTGTTAGTGAGACAGGAACTCTTCAAGATTTTTTTTCTTAAAACTTTTTCCCTGAAAACCATGCTACATTATAGTAAAGTATGTCCTAACACTAGGGGAGACCTAGGGGCTATTAAATGGTGTAGGTGTTTCTCTGCAGCGCAAACAAAAAATGTCTGTGGTTTAACTTGACTCACATAATCCAGGTTAGTTGTAACAACTCCTGAGGTGAAATGTATGACAAAAACATGAAGATTTTTATTCAACACTAAAATAACATTGTAACATTGTTTGTGTGTATTGTTGTTACGACTAACCCAGACTCTTGTAGCCATGAAGTCGCTAAATTTACAGCTAACAGCTAAAACATTAGCACTAACAACTAGCATGAAAAACATCTACATCTTACATATGCATGACATAAGTTTGAAGAGTTTAACTACAAAGCAGGCGGCTATTATAAATATTAAAAGAAAAAAACTACCTCAAAATGCATTTTTCCCTCTAAAATAGTCTGTGTCTGTCACAGGGAGCTACTTCCTCACATGTGGAATAAAGACTATATTGAGTACAGAATGAATAAGGTGATTTATAACTTGTTCCTGATTGGAGAAATTGGAAGTGTTACCACTGACCCATGTTACAAACATCCTCAGTCTCCAGTGTACACTGTGTCACGACCTGGCTCAAAGCCATGACAAAAACGAGGAGACGTACGGTTTCCATAGCAAAAGCAACATGATTTTATTACAAACAATATAAAAGTAGGAAATTGGACCATAGTCAAACACTAACTAAACTAACAAATAAATTAACTAAACCAAAACACAAGGCGCCGAGGGATCGCGGGCGCAGTCGTGCAGCCGTGCCAGGTAGGACCCATAGTCATGCAGGTCAGAGAACGTGTGAGGAGTAATGCCGGCTTTTATATCCTGTGGACTGGCCAGGTCCACCCAGGTGTGGCAAGCCCCACCTACGACCTGTAGGAAAGGACAAGACAACACAACACAAAAGAAACCAACACAAAACCCAACAGCAGGCCCTAGAGGCAGGAGGCCGTCACAACTGTTAGTCACTTGAATTCAAATTCACCCAAGTGTACTGCTGCTCCTCCCAGTTTAGCTCTAAGGCTAAACTGGATAATAAGCAGGCCATCACTTATTGCATTTGTACATTAACGCACCTCTTGTGCGCTCATCAATCTGAATTTTGTGCCCTCTCACCTTGTTGTTTTGTCTTGTGAGTTTAAAACACCACCATCCTACACACCCTGCATTCTATATAGTGACTACATATTCCACATAGTAAATATGTGGGAGTTTGTATCCAGAGTTGTGATGCAGGGAAATTATGACAGCATTGTCTCCATAAGCCATAAGTGTTTCTTACCAAATGCACATCTTTACCTATAGTAACATTTGCATAAAGGTCCCATTGGGTTTCAGACCTCTGGTTTCTAGGTGAATAAAGTGGCCCTCCAGCAGCATATCCATGTGGATCAACTTTAGATTTAGTTGAAAGTCAGATTGCTTGAGAGAGTGAGTGAGTGAGTGAGTGCGTCCCAATTGGGAAACTTGAATTACAGTCATGGGAACAGATAAAAAATAAAAATAAAAAAACATAAGAAAACGACACAAGTACCATAATATAAACAATGTAATAAAACAGACAAAACACTATAAAAAGACACTATAAAAACACAGAACACAATAAGAACATCAGACACTAAAAACACAACACACTATACAGTGGCAATTTACATGTCCAGATGCAGCAGGGTTATTGCAAACAGGATACAGTCTTTTAGTTTTTAGTCCCCGTGCACCTGAAGGAGAACCTGCTGATTAAATATCAAGCTGTCAGGACGGTCAGCGGGACACCTGTCACTTTACAATCAAAATGTCAGGACAGATTCATTAACAGATTTATAAAATAGAAATCATATTTTTTGTCCACATTAAAAACACTTCACTTCTTAAAAGTACAAACTTTGCTGTCCCGTCTTAGAGACCACCTCAGAATTTGCATGATATTTTAGATCTTTGTCGATGACTGTTCCAAGATATTCATACTGATCAACAAATTCAATTGCAATTCCATTTCTGACAGTCTGAGAAAGTTAGTGAGATGCCCTCCTCCTAAAGTCAGTAGCCATGTCCTTGGTTTGAGGTGTTCAGCTGGACAAACTCCTCCACAGTCGGTCCATGCTGTGTTGCACCATGATGGAGCAGGCTGACAATAACTCATCAGCAAATTTCAGGATGTGCCTATCCCCACACCGGCTTCAACAGTCGTAAAGAATGTAGAGCAGAGGGGACAGAACACAGCGTCGTTCTGACAAACAACCATTTCCTCTCATCCTCTGAGATCTGCATGTTAAAAAAAATCTAAAAACCTGTAACAAAATTTACATCATAAGGGACACAAGGAAACATCAAAAATCAAAACAGAAATACCACAGGAGTAAAACGGGACAAACTGAACAGGAAGCCAAAGCACAACGCAACACTGGGGACTTGAACTGAAAGCTGAAGCATGAGGAAACACAGGGGACTCGAACAGGTAAGGGGACACGATCAGACGAACCGACAGACAAAGGGGAGCACAGAGACTAAATAGACACAAGGGAGGCAAGGGTGATTGAACACAGGTGAAACACATTAGGGCGGGGCAGACAATCAACAAGGAGGGAAACAGGGCAAAGACAGGAAGTACAAACATCAAGCGACACAAGGAAAGTAACAACAAAATAAAACAGGAAATGACCAAACTCAAAGTGAAACTATAATACAAAAGCTCAAACACAAAATGTCCATCATGGAAACCCATGACACATGTGGCTGTATGGTGTTAAACGCAGATGAAAACTCTAAAAATAAGAGTCTGGCATGTGTGCCAGCTCCTTCTAAGTGTTTAAAGAAGAAATTGATTAATGTGATTGAGACATCCTCAACTCCCATCCTAGCCCTATATGTAAATTGCATGCGGGCCAGAGCATTACCAACCCACTCCAACAGTTTCCCCTTAACCAGCCTTTCAAATGACTTCATGACCAGTGATGTCAGAGCTACTGGGCTGAAGTCCTTTAGCTCTTTGGGGGTCTCTCTTAGCAGCAGGGACAACAATGGACTCCTTCCATAACCGGTACCTTACACAACATGCCCCCACCAACATAGCCCACTGCATTGGTTTAATGCAGGGCTGTTTCCAATCTGAATGCCCACTTACACTCCCTGTATGGAGCATAATTACTAAGGGGCAAGTGGGCAGTGGTCAGCTTTTCCCTGTAACATTTCTCTTAGTCATCGTCCATGTGTTTATCAAAGTAAACTTAGTATTGACAAAGCAGACACATCAGGAACATCAACCACCATTTAAAAGGCATGACTTTTTCTAGAAATAAATATAGTAGCATATTCAGAATTATAAAAATAACTAGTCTTTAATTAAAGATGAGGTTTAAATCATATTTGGTTTGTACAGTAACCCGTAAAAGAACACAAGCCCACAGCTTTGCCTCATCTAGCTATGTTTAGGTGTGGCTCTCAGCATTACACTGCTGTGGGGAGAGCAGCTGAGCAGCTGGTGACAATAAGGAGTGAACATTTAAAATTGTGATCAGAGCTGGTGGCCACAGAGGGCTACCACCCAAGAAATGTGGTCTAGAAACCATTCACTCTAACATCTGTCAAACCCTAGGATACACAAAGTACCTGGAGCCAAAGAAGAAGACAGTGCAGTGTAGTAGTAGTTGAGTTAGTAGTAGTTGAGTAGAAGGAATACAACAGCTTCCATTCACTTTGCCAAACAGCATTTAAAGGACTCGGAGCATGAGGAAAAATATTTTTCTGGTCTGATGAGACAAAAAGTGAACTCTTTTGACAGAACTGCGAGCAAACAGGCACAGCTCGTCACCTGGCTAACACCATCTCTATGGTGAGGTGTGGTGTTGGCAGGGCGACCGGTCAGAATTGAGGAAAGGATGAATGGAGACAAATACAGAGGGGTCCTTGAAGAAAACCTGCTTGACCTGAGACATGAATAAGAGTTCATCTTTCATTATGACCATGACCCAAAACAACACTGCAGTGGCTTTGGATAAAGTCCGACTGTCCCCGAGTGGGCCAGCCAAGGCCCGACTTAAACCCCATAGAATATCTGTGGAGACAGATGATGGCTGTTCACAGGTGCAATCTGACGGAGTTTGAGAGGATCAGGGAGAATTAGATAAACTGCCAAAATCCAGGTGTACAAAGCTTGTAAAGACAGACCCAAGAAGACTTGATGCTGTAACTGGTGTATCTTCAACAAAGTATTGAATTAACTCTGAATTCTATTGTGAATGAGAATTTTTTTTTTTTTTTTTTTTTACATTTAATTATGAAAGAATTCAAAAAACACATTTTCACTTTGTCATTGTGGTTTATTGAGTGTATATTGATGGGGAAAAAACAAAAAGTGAAGGGCACTACACTCTGAAGCCACTGTGCATTCATGTATTCCACACACAGACATGTTAGGAACAAATTATTAAGTTTTGTTTGTCCTCAACATGTTAGACAGTATGACAGCAAAAAGAAACACTTTTCAGCTTAATGGGAGACCATGTGGTCTAATCATCCACAGATACAATAAAGAAAGATGTTTTTAAGAGCCTTTTGGCACCATGAAAGAAATCTAAAATAAGAAGTGTTACCAGTGATAAGAGAATCTACTGGCTCTGGATTTAAACATTCTTGCTTTCGACGCATCACATATTGCAGTCAGGCATCCCTGAATACATTACAATCAAACCAGTGTATTCTGAGCCTGGCAGCCCTCTGAGCCTAGGTTGGGGAATTTGGGGCGACCCCCTTGGCCTAACACCTTTTCTGAAACCCTGCAGTGCATCATGTCACCAATAGTTGTAACTACAATTGATAATATTAAGACATTTTACACAATAACACATTCCAATCACAGAAACTTTGTCTCACCAACTGAAGCAGCAACACTTTCAGAACACAATTGTTTCAATAACCAATCAGCATTATAAAGAAATTCACTCTAAAAGTGAAATTTGTACCAAGGTTGGATTATCAGGTCTCAACATTCTTTATAAACTACTTGTTACATATTAGCGTACACACAGTCTGTGCCCCTGAAAGCCCAACTGTTCACCCAGATGCTACGAGGCCGACAGTAACACAGCAGCTCTCAGGTTCCAACAGAACAAGACTGATTTATTGGGCAGCATCCACTGTGAATGTGGAAGGTCAAATGAACTGAATATCAAGACACTTCTGTATTAATGTGGAACCTGGTTTGAAGGAGAAAAAACTGATTTCAGGTTTTCCCCTGTGCAGACAGCCATGAGAAGATCTGATTGACAACACAAAAGAGTTTAAAATCAAACGCTCAACACAGAGTGTTCAAGGTTCTTGTGTATTCCTAAACCCAAAGGAAATTTTAAAAGACAGAAAAAAATAAAAACTCTGAAAGCAGCATGGAAAGACCTTCCACTGCAGTCAGCCAAAAAGGGTGAAGCCTCAGATTAAACTATCTTGAATATCCCGTTAAATCAAAATATCAAAGGACGCCAAAGTCGAGGTATCCTTGAGTTTTCCTTTGGACAAAGCAGGGGGCAAGAAGACATACAGAAAAGAGGCATCAAAGTCCCTTTCAATCTCGTCAGTCTTCCTCTGCCTCCCCGCTTCGTTCTGCGGCTCCCCAAGGTGAGCCGTTTGCATTTTCACTTGGTTGCGCTGTTCAGCATTCCAGGGTGGTTAATGGAATTAAAATCAATGACAATCTCAATCTTCCTGGGCTTGAACTGCCTGCCAAGACACAGAGGAAAAAACAACACACACATAAGTCAGGAATGCACAGGTATGAGGACACACAGGAAACACCAAATAAAAACATGAGGCACCAAAGTCACCTTTTCATTGTCTTTTCAAGTGATACTTTCATCTGTCCCCTGATAAATTTTCACATGGTCTGGACAAGTTGTCAACAGGAAAAACTGTGTGTGTGTGTGTGTGTGTGTGTGTGAGTGAGTGAGTGTGTGCGAGTGAGTGAGTGAGTGAAAACCACAAACCATCACTTGTCCCAGCATGTAGTCGCTACTCTCTGTGTGACTTTTGTTATTTTATTAATACTAATAAAAGTGTTGCGTGCCATGTGAAGTCGACACACACGCTGCCTGATTCTGACTCATTTTAGAGGATGTAATTATTCTTTTTCTCATTAATGAGGTATCATTTCACCACCCATGACCCATCAACTATTAATCAGTGTTCATTTTTATGACCCGACCCTTCGACCCATGGATTAACCATAGCGCCAATGGGTCCATGTGTAAACTGATTACTGAGTGTTGAAGAATTAGATGATAAGAAAAAAAGACCACAATAATATATTGATATTGTCTAAATGTTTTCTTCAGCTGATCTATTCACACAGCCAGGGCAGAGCCTGAAAAGCATTGTGGCAACGACCTCTGTATGTCTGACCACGCCCATCATCACAGCTGACCACGCCCAACTGTGCATCAGCAATGGTGTACTGTGAAGTGCTGGAGTGATAAGGGCATGGCAGAGCAACCAGCAGAGAGCAAGCACAAGCACAATTATTAGCCATGGTGTAGCTACTCTTCAAGCTGCACTAATAAATGTTTTACATTAACAACTATGTGTAAGGCCGGGAACACACGGCCTGTGTGACATGCGTCTCACACCTCATGGCTGCGTCACATGATCTGGAGATTCGATGTCTCGCTATTTTTTAAGCTTGACGTGTCTATCAACAGAAATTACAGTGGCTGACAAGGGCAACAGAAGTGGAACACCTTGAGCGTCGACCCAAGAGGCCTATGACTGGACGTTTGACTTCAGAGAACAAAGCTGAGTAAATATTAGACGGCTCAGCTGTCCACTGAAGAGTGTCGGTGAATCTCTAATTTTTAAAGGAAAACTGCTTTCTGGGTGTTTCTGCTGGTTTTAATCCCCTGGTGTGTTTGTTATGGAGAGGAGGACACCTCTGTGGAGAATTCAGCTGCTGGTAAAAACCTGCTGAACGTCTGCTTCATAAGTTATCAGAGAAACAATCAGAACAAAGTCTAACATCAATCTCAGCTCCAGCTCTTCCCTGAGTCTCTGTCCTCCATCCAGCGTCGCTCAAACACT
Organism: Seriola dumerili; assembly: GCF_002260705.1. Classification (NCBI taxonomy): domain Eukaryota; kingdom Metazoa; phylum Chordata; class Actinopteri; order Carangiformes; family Carangidae; genus Seriola; species Seriola dumerili. The sequence continues at coordinate 591,448 of NW_019174522.1, read as the reverse complement.
GACTTTAAATGTCAAACTGCTTTATTCAGTGTTTTTAACAGTTAGAATCACCAGGTCTGTTTGATTTCCTGAACCACTGACACTGAAGGAATCTGAACCGGGAGGAGCTTACGGTGGTGAAGACAACAACTCCCGTGATTACATGCTATTTCATGATGTCCTTTCTCATTGTTTTGATTGAGAGACCCTTTGAGACAGATGTTAGAGTGTGAATTTAATTCAATAAACCAAGAAACCCCTGGCATGTGTTGGAGGACTCTGGCTGACCTTAAAAATGTGTAACCTCCACCTGCCTCCTGCATGTCCTGACTGCTACTGTTATCTGTGGTGGATCAGACAGAGAAGCTCACCTCTTATTCATCATTCATCTGACTGCGACTATGAGTTGTGTCCATGACAGGCTGTTGTTACCCTATTGGCCTTGTTGTTTCCTACTACTGTTTAGTAGTGTTGTTTGGACTTGATAGTTCAGCTAAGTTACAATGGAGGTACAGAAAGATTTTCAGTTATAATTAAGCTTTGATTGCAAGTCTTCAGTGTCAGTGTGCCTCATTTCAACAGGACAAAGATGTTTGCTGAGTGATGCTGATTTCTCTCTTCACCTACAACTGCGCTGAATTCAAAATGTACCACCTTAGCCCATTTGAAAAGCATTAAGAAATTAAGGAAATACCTAGAGGAGGACAAATGGAAAAATTTGATGCAACAAAAGAGGTTAATTACGACATCATCAAAAAACAACAGTGCCTGAAAATCTGTGTGAAATTGTCCTTTGAGTGAAGAAAGCAACACACTTTTTGTGTACCAGAGAAAAGCTGCTACTCACCTGTGCTGTACGCCTGCCAGGCTGAGCAGTCTTCTGGAGGCAGTCATCTCCGGCGTGTCATGGTACTTGTCAGAAAGATAGACCACTTCCTTAATACCTGGATAGACAGAGGGATAATGAAGGCAAGAGTGAAAAATAAAGACTTAATCTTATAGCTGCCTGCTACTCCTGGTGTGAGTGCTCACTGGTCCTTGTGTGTGTGTGTGTGTGTGTGTGTGTGTGTGTGTGTGTGTGTGTGTGTGTTTGAGAGAGTGATTGAGTGAGAGACAGAGAGAGAGAGAGAGAGTGTGTGTTTTATAAATACAGAGGTCAACTTTTCCGAGTGTGTAAATCATACTTAGACAATAAAATGATTCTTTTTCTTTATTAATTGTTTGCACAACTACTATGAGAGTGGTCCCTAACCCTTTTTGCACTATGCACCGGTTTTGGAAAGACAGATTTCTCATGGACTGGTTGTCGGTCCTATTTTCTTAACCAGAACAGGAGAGGACCATGCACTGAACCCTGGGGGTCGCTTGGGACAGAGGAGTGGTGGAAGAGGTGCAGCTGTTGATGAACTGTTGTCTGTTTGTGAGTGTGACCTTAGCCAGGAGAGGGCTGAACCAGTGATATTGAGGAGGATATTGTGATCTGAAGTGGGGTACAGCGGCGGCATGGTCCAGTTGGAGAGTGCTAGCCCAAAGCTAGCGCTAGCTTGTGGCCAGGAGCCTGGTGTCTGGGGAAAGAGAAGCGGTGTGAATCCCAGAAGTATCCATGGGATGATCCACAGCATAACAGCGACAGCATGCAAACAGCTGTTGAGGAGGAGAAGTAGCCTGGCTAGTTACCCCTGTGATCCTGCTCGGAGAGTGGGGGTCAGCCTGGTGCAGTGGTGGCAAGCGGAGGAAACCAGCCAGAGCCCAGAAGGGCTGACCACCCCGGGACAGAAAGATCCCGGGAGGAAAGCAGGTGGGCTCATGGTGGCTTGAGATGTGGCAGCCTGGTAGCAGGACAACGGGAGTCCTGTAGCTAGCAGGTAGATATGTTGATCCAGAGATGCTAGTCAGTAGTGTTTGTCTGGATTGGAGGATGGCAGGTAGATAGCATGTAGCCAAAGACTCACAGCAACTTTACCGGCCAGGTTAGAGCGTCAAAGGCAGAAATTAGGATCAGGGACGGTGCGGCAGCCAAAATGCGCCAGCATCTGCCATCTTGTGTACGTGGAGGCTGGTACTGAATAACAGCAGTCAGAGTGCCAGTGCAGGGCAAAAAATATTTTCTTCATCAATCTCGTCTCAATACCTCAAAATGACAAAATAAAAAGCAGAATCTGTTATTAACAGAACTACTATTAATTCTAAATATTTTGAATGTAAGTGGTTTTAAGAAGAAAGTTCCCAATTCTTAGACACTGAACATCTGCACCTTCAAAAACCAGTATCGGTTTACCAATATTTACAGTGAGTGTGTATGTGTGTGTGTGTGTGTGTGTGTGTGTGTGTGTGTGTGTGTGTGTGTGTGTGTGTGTGTGGTCAACACCCACCTGCCTGGATGATGAGCTTGGCGCACTCGTTGCAGGGGAACAAAGCCACATACATGGTGCAGCCTTTCACATCAGCACTGTTCTTGTTCATAATGGCATTCAGCTCTGCATGGCACACTGTGAGACAGAGCATTGAAATGTTCCCCAGTCAATACAAGACACTGCATGTTTTTTTGTTTTAAGTTCAACTAGAATGGCACTTCTGCCAATTCCAAACAATTTCACAGAGTTTATCATCTGGATCTAACATAAATATGTCTGTTCTTTTACATCAAAATCCAGATCCATTCTCTTTCCTTGTCAAAGCCTACTGCCTACATTACCGGCTAAAAGTTTTCTTATTTGCTTTTCATTAAACTGATATGTAGTAGTACACCCCAAAAACCTGTTAAGAGCTTTTGATGTGTAAAATCAGTTTTAATTATCACTACAACCATGATCATTTACTGTGGTTAATTACTGTGGTTAATTTAACTTAGGTTCTGTAAGGCATCAGCCAGTAACTGTCTCCCAGACGCATGTGCAGCAAAGCAACATGGATTTGTATGTGACTGTATATAAGACACTGCTCTGGAGATTTTTCAGCCTGTAATACCTTTTATAAGCAGGTTTTTTAAATATGGCTAAACCTGCTTAAAAAAGTTAACTGACCCCTTTTCCACTGCCAGACGAGTTTGCCTTTCTGTTCCGAGCAATGTCACATGACCACAGAGCTCACACACTGAGTTCCAGGAGAGAAAGAGTGAGCTGTAGCTGCTGAGTCTCCATGTGAGACACCATCAGTGATTGTGTGTTTTCAAACTTTTTTCAGGGTTTCAGCTTCACTCTGTCATCCCTAAGTTCAGTGAAGCTTTCTGTTTCTGGTTTAACAGCACCATGATGAACAAGTGACAATCATGTTCACAGTTTTTGTGCTCTGAAAGACATTACAGCTTGGAAAATAATGATAATAATAATCACAGTACATTTGCTTTTCCCTTGTTAACAGAGTGGGCATGCAGCAGGCCAACCCAGTATTGCTACTGGTCCCTTGTCCTCATCTGTGACACAGATGTGTTGGACATGTCAGGGTTCCTGCACATTTTTACCAATGAATTTTCAAAGCTTTTCCATAACTTTTAATAACATTTTACCCCATTTCCATGACTTCATTTAAGTAGTTTAACATAGGTAAGCCCACATACAATGATGCGCTAGCCCTACGACAGGCTGTGTAGCAAAAATGTAGCATGGAATTTGGAAAGGAATGTCTTTGTCTACACACGCATTAGACTCAGAATTCTATTCCAATTCTGTGCCACATTTTGCTATACCACCTACCCTAGTGCATAGCACACCAGAGTAAGAGCCTCATTAGTGCACCCACCACCCATATGCTTTTACTTTCACCAATCATGCATCGGCTTAAGTGAATGTCAGCATTTGCCCCATTTATCAGTGTACAAGTAATAATGCATAGAAGTTTTAAATGACCAATATCAAAAAACCCTATCTAAAAGTTAATTTCAAAACAAGGAATGTATTTCATAATGTAAGACATGTCTTGGAAATTTTTTGAATCAGTCCCTCCAGGATTTCACAGGCTTTTTTTGGGATTGTTGTGGGTTAAAATACATGATTTCTTAAAAATTCCAATGAATGTTGCAATGTTTTTTTTGCAATGAAACTGCAGGATAAAATGAAAATCACAAAAATAGTTGGCATCTTCATAAATATATATATATATAAACAATTAATTAAAAATCAAAGGCAACTGGTACTAGTGAGAATAAACCCAGTGCAGTCCAGGTGGTTATCTCTGCCTATGAAACAGTTTCATCAGAGTGAATGATGAATGAAAGGATGTTTTCTGTCTTTTCATCATTACTAATTAAGGTTTTAATTCACTGAGCAGCTCAGAGGCTACCGGCAGCGACCAGCATCTTTTAAGATGGAATGTTTTTTTGAGTGTTTCTTGATGCATGATCTATGTTTGGAAATCAATCAATATACTTTAAATGTCAATATGACAACTTTTGCCATTTGTTTTTATTAGTTCTCTACATGACTCTTTAGTGGTGGGGTTCCACCACAATGTTGCAGCGGTACAAAACAATTAACCCATTTTCGTGCAAAACATCAGCTTTACAGTCTTTAACAGTAATGTTTGGTAAATGTGAGACCTTCATGTCACATGTCTGCAGCTTCACATGCTTCAAAACCAGAAACAAGGAAGGAGTTTGGTGACGTACATCAAGGTTTTGCAGAGGGACTGGCATGGTTGGTTCAACTCAGGGGATGATTTTTGTGTTAATAATTGCCATCGCAATGTCAAGACTTTCTGGAGGGACTGATTAACATATTTTAAACAATAGGCGAAAACAGTGTGTATTCAAAACTTTTCCAAAACATTCACTTAATTCCAAACCATTTCCAGGCCTGGAAAACAGTTTTTCCAATTTCCTAACTTTTCCAGGAATTTCATGACTGTGGAACCCTGACATGTTATTATTTCAATGTTAAATGCAAACATTCACTTGGTGAAATGATGATTTTAACATTTTCAGCACATTTTAACAGTACCATGATAATATCGGTCACTATAATAGTGATATTACATTTTTGTACCGTTTCATCTCCAGTTCTGACACCACACTCAGGAATCGTTACATTTTAAAAGAAAAAGAAGAAGAAAATCATCAGTAAATTGCTTGTTTAGTTCACGTTGATATTGGGGAGGTCTTGTTTAAGTGTTAGTTATTATGCAGAAATATTTTGTGAATAGACTGAATTCTCTGGAATTTTCAGTCCATTTGTTGATGGTAAAAAAGTAAAACAGGAAGAAACAAAAAGGAGAAACTGTGAGAAATACGAAGTACAATATGAAAGTATCTGATCAATGGAGAAAGAGTTCCTCATTATTTATCCTGTACCACCCTCTACAGGCCAACGTCGAGACATGAAGAGAACTCAGCAGCATAGTATGGACCACTAATGAATTAGTCTTTGCTCCACACACAAATGCCCTTAAAGTCCAGAAAACCTCCCACACAATGTCACATGATTACTACGGACTTCTGTGGCGTGGTAGAGGAAACTAAGAGCACTTTGTTATTTTGTTGTGTATTCACATTTTTTTCTTCAAAAGATAAAACCAGAATGATTACTGTCCAAAATGAAAAGAGTGCGTGTGCAGATGCATTCTCACCATATGGGTATTTAGTTTCAAGTCGGTCATCAGCAACACGTGCCCATGGCAGCAGGTCATCGTCACATCCATTGGGCATACCATTGTAACCAATGCCAACTATCTTATTCTCCTGGTTCACGATGCACGCCCCGACCTGCAGAGAGGGACACAGATTGAACAGGCCACTACCTTCAGTAGTATCTCACACAGTAAGGGTGTGGGCATTCTGCTTGCTGTGTGGTCTTCTATACGTGGCCCGTATGTTACATATTCAAACTGCTGGTCTGTGCTTGTTTCTAAGGTTGCTCTAACAGCATCTTCTTATTTTGTTTACTTGCAATGACTGTTTTTTAAAAAAAAAAAAATTGCTTTTATGCTAATTTTTCATAAATTGATTGAATGATTTTTTCTATACACACACAGGGAGCTTAGTTTCTTAAATGTTCACATCTGTTTAAATCTATGACAGAGTATTAGGAGCATATTGAGGGAAAAAAATGTTGAGATTTTTAGAATAAGTCATATACGATAATAAAGTCCTAATTATATGAGAATAAAATCATAATTTTACAAGAATAAAGTCATAATATAACAAGAATAAAGTGATAATATTATGGGAGTAAAGTTGTAATTTTAGGCTCTGTGTTGTTTTAGAGGAAATATCAGAAGCTTTAAAATGAGGAAAGTGGAGCATCTTGTGAAGTTCTACTTTAGCAGAGGTTTTACAAATGTGGAGATATTTCATGACATGGCTCGTCATCATCATCATCATCATCATCATCAGGACATTGAAAAGCTTGTGAAGAAACTGAGTTTATTCTATTGTTAGACAAACAGCAGCTGCCAGAAGCAGCTCAGGCTGACACTTTCACCCCGTTTATTGGTTGCTGTAATATTCCCAAAAATTGTTTTTTGTCTAAAAGTTTTACATTTTTTAATTCTAATTTTTCTTTTTAATAAATATATGATTTTATTCTCAAAATTACAACTTTATTCTTGAAATTTCTGATTTCTTTTTTTCCCTCAATGTGGCCGTAATACTCCGCATAATAAATCAACATAAGTGACCACTTCTCCTTTGCCAAGATCATCCTTCCCCCTGACAGACGTGTCATATCAAGACGCTGATTACACACATCCGGCTTCGTCACCTGTAAGATCGTCTGAGAGCAGCCATACACCAGCCATGCACCAATCATCAGAAACCATCTCTGGCTGGAAGCTTATGTGGACCAGCAATCCACAGGCCACAATCAACAACCTGATCAACTGTATGAGGCGGATGGTGGTAACACCAGATAAAAACACACATCTGTAGCCCAAGATGTGAAATTTTTTCCAAAATAAAACTCCAAATTTTAAAGCGACATTTTATTGTGATCGGCCCAAAGCACACCTGTGCAATAATAATGCTGTGTACTCAGCATCTTGATATGACACACCTGTCGGTGGAGGGATTATCCTGGCAAAGGAAAAGTTCTCACTAATGCGGATTTAAACACGTATGTGAACAACATCTGAGAGAAATAAGCCTTTTAATGTGCTTAGAAAATGTCTTAGATCTTTTATTTCAACTAGTGAAAATGGGAGCAACAACTAAAGTGTTGTGTTTATATTTGTTCAGTGTATATGGTTTCCTTTACAAGAATGAGGTCTGGGAAAAATAGGTTAAGTGTCTTGAAGAACCTAAGATACTTCTGGAGGAAAACAAATGTTTTAACAAAAATGTTTTTTTTCCAAAATCAATTACATACTTTGCACACGCACACACGCGCACACACACGCACACGCGCACGCACACACACACACACACACACACACACCTGTGAGCTTGGGTCTTTGCTTCTTTGGGCTGACAGAAAGGCAACAGCCATAAAGTACTCCGGCCATTCCAGGTAGTCTTCTCTCTTTCTGGTTACACTGCTAGAGAGAAATGCACAGAAAGATAGAGGATGTAAAGTTTTGTGATCTAAATGAAAGATCAATCTTCCATTTACTGAAAACACAGCTCATTTCTGAGCAGTAATGATTTGCAACAAGATTACTACAAACACAATCACTTCACAGAGTAATCTTTTGAGGAGAAGCCTTATGTGCATAATCATCAGCAAAAGCTTGAAGATCATAGCTCACAGTCTGCCACTCTTACAGGCAGCAGGGGAACAAGCTGAAGCTGCCGCTGTTCTTTGGGGTGTGTGCACAAGCTTTGCTAAAAAATGTTTTTGCTTAATCCTGGTTTGGCTTAGTTTTGGCAGCACACCCAGTGGCTCTTTGACTTCTAACTTAGTCTAAAAGCAAAAACCCTGCTCAACACTGAGTCATCTAAGAGACCCATAAGAAACATCACTTTTACACAAATACATGAGCCAAATTCTTAATCCACCACTGCCCAAAAGGATACTGCCAGCAGAGGTGGACAAAGTACACAACTCAATTACTGGAGTCACAGTATAGATCCTCATGGTCAAATATTACTACAATACAAGTGAAAGTTGTTCCATCAGATTTTTACTTGGGTTAAAGTACTGGAGTACAGAACTTTAAGCCTTAATACGATTTAAACGAGCAAGTTATATAAAAATTCACCCCTGTAAAGTTGTCATGAAGGAGTAATTTAGTTATAGAAATCAAAACTGTTTTTGTACCAGGCTTTAAACATGGTTATTTCTGCTGTAAAGTTGGACATTTTAACATGGGGGTCTATAGGGACTGACTCACTCTAGGAGCCAAGGAATTGCAGTTTTTGGTACTGCTGTACTTCCATACTTCCAAAGTTGCTGCTTGTGAACACAGAGTATGTATGTATGTATGTATGTATGTATGTATATATATATATATATATATATATATATATCACATTTTATAAACAAAATAAAAGTACAATACAATATTTGTCTTTTAAGTGAAGTGAAGTAAAAGTATGAAGTTTCTTAAAAAAAAAAAAAACCTCAAGTAAAGAACAGATACTGGAAAATATACTACATAAGTACAGTATTCAACAAGCTAGCTTTATGTAGAACCAGGTACACTTTTTTATGAATTAACGATTAAATTTAACAGATACGGTGACAGGATGAGAAATGGAGCAGATTCACTCAGTCTGGTGTTTTAAATGAGACACTAAATCACTGAACGGAAAATTAACGAGGCAACTTAAGAAACGCTGGGGAAATCCAGCAGCATGCGGTACAGAGGACACTCCACCAGCTTGTTCGTGTCAGTCTCATTGCCTGTCGTGTCTCACATTTCGAATGTAAAGAAAGACTTGAAACTAGTTACCCGTTTATCTGACCAGGCCTCGGCGGCTGAATTTCTTCCATACTCTTCCAAATACTGGAGGTTTCCCTGCTTTTCTCCGGACTGAGGCTTGTGTACTGAATGGCTGAATGTGACAGAAAACAGGAAGAACTCTCCCGCGCTAACTGCGGTCCGGCCCCTCCCACAGCATTTTGATAGGTACACAGCCACAGACCTACAATTGAGTTCCGTGACGTAAGGTACGGAAGCGTAATGCATTCACTTGTGAAAAACGGAGCAGCAAGAAAACTTTTCTCAGAGTTATGAGATGGTGTCTTTAATTCATAAAAAACAAAGCATATTTTTTTAAAGAAAAATTCTCTCAAAAAATGACTGTTTTTCTGAATTAACTAGATATTTATCTCAGAACTATAAGAATTTTTTTCGGCTAAGTCTTTTGGTTCGTCTAAAAGTACAGGTGGCTTGCTACAAAGCAAGCAAACAGGTAGGTATGGTGATAAATAGGTTTTATTGGGTTTAACAAAGCCAAGTAGACAGAACAGTTTGCTAAAATTGTAGTGGGATCATTTCTCATAATTTAGTTGCAGGGCGAGGTGGAGGAGTCAGTGTTCTTCAACAGACTGGAGGTGATCTTCAGCCTTCAAATTTCAGACACATACACACACACACACACACACACACACAAAAATTGTGAATGAATTGTGTACCGATTATGTTCTCAATGACAACACAAAACAAATTAACATCATATTAAGTATATAATAATAAATGTAGTAGCTGCACCACCAACATCTCTGTAAGATCAAGAAACATTCACAAAATTCAAGGTTGGAGAGGAAACTGTGCAAAGCCAGTGAATGAAAATAGCAATCTCTTGTTGGAAAGAAATCAACAAGACTCTTGTAATGTTACAGTCTGACACAAGTTGGAACAGATAACAAGGTTAATCCAATTTGGCGTATGAATTGTGTGCACCTTTTACCTGTCAGAACAGATATAGAGAAAGCTGTATAACAAATAAATGAATCAGAATCAGGGAGCACACCTATCTCATAACCTTGATGTGGTAAATTGAAGAAATATTGAAGAGCTATAATTAAGAACTTACATATTAGTGATGCTCTCTAGCTTTTCCTTGATGTCCCCCTGGACAAAGAAACATGACAGACAAGAACATATTAAATATTAGGCAGTTTTACCTGAAGAGAGGTTTACTGCTGCTCCATCCAATGGCCTGAAAGCATTAGACACGCATGTACCTGTAGATGGCTAGCTAGTTTCTTATCTAGTGTTTGCATACCTCAGTCAAAAAATCAAAAAGACCCACTGCCACCAGAAAACATGGTTAGAATGTGTACTGTTTTCTTCTGTCTCAAACACAGAAACACACAAATCAGATTTGATAACAAGGCCATGAAAAGTGTAGTGTTGGTGGAGCATTAACTACAGTGGCAAGAAAAAGGCTGTGAACCTTTTGGAATGACCTGGTGAACTGATCTTTAGCCAAGTCAAAAATGTAGACAAACATAGTGTCACTAAACTAATATAACACAAATAATTACAATCTTCTGTGTCTTTATTGAACACAGCCTTTCATCATTCACAGTGGTGGTGGAAAAAGTAAGTGAACCCCTTGGACTTCATAACTGGTTGAACCTCATTTAGCACCAATAACCTCAAACAAGAGCTTCTGATAGCTGCAGTTTGGACCATTCTTCTTTATAGAGCTGTTTCAGCACAGACAGATTCTCAGCTGGACATCCACCTCTAGGGAGAAGAGCCACAGAACTGAATCATCTCCATTTATAGACAGTCTGTCTGATTATGGACTGGTGAAGAAAGTCTCTGAGATGACTCTGTGACCCTTTCAGCTTCATGTTTATCAACTCTTCTTGATTATAAGTCTTCTGAGATCTTTTTCATGAGGCATGGTTCACATCAGCTGATGTTTGTTTTGAACAGCAAACTCTAAATGTTTGAGTGTTTTTTTTAGAAGTCAAAGTGTTTCTAACCCAAACCTTAAAACTTGCTTTATTGATTGGACTCCAGGTTTGCTAGCTCCTGACTCCAGTTAGCTTTTGTTGATACCATTAGTCAAGGCAACAGTTTGAATGGTTCAACCCACAGTGCAACAGTTTGAATGACGTTTTCAATATGGATAAGGACAAAACAATGATTTGTGTGTTCTTAGTGAAAACAGATTGTATTTGTTCATAATTGTAACTTAGATGAAGATCTGACCATATTTACGGACAAATTTAAACATAAATAGAAGTAAATCCAAATGGTTCACTTACTTGTTCTTGCCACTGTATCTATTGGACAAAATAACAGTAAACCACACATTACAGTTTAATGCGACCCAGTACAACACTAAAATCTACACTACTACTACTACTTTTCTGATTGTTTTTTTGAAATGGAGGGAGCTGGAAGTTGATCTGCACTTTGACCCCCCCCCCCCCCCCCTCCCCTCCTTAAATAATGTCAGCTTATTATTTAAATGCACTGTCAGCAAACACAACCATTATGATGATGATGATGATGATGATGATGATGTCATTTACAAAACAAGACCTGGTGAGTCCTGTTCTCAAGTCTCACCTTAGAGGCAGCAGACATGGAGCTGGAGGTGGTAGATGCTGGAGGTGGTGGTGCGACATTTAACTAAGAAAGAGAGGTGAAATGGAAAAGACACACATCACAAATGGTCATTTTTATGTGAAAATATTCAAAAACTGGGTTAGTACTAGTTTCAAGCTAGTGATAATTTAATCACCTGTGGAGTCAACCGATACTAGAATTTACCTCATTAGAGAGTTTCCAACTGTGAATATAATTTACTGTTGTTTTGCAACAACTCTGCCTGTTTCTGCTGGAATCAAGATGGGCATGGCTGGCTCTTCCATGGCTGTCGCTCCAACTTCATCACAGGACATTTGCATTTATTTGGACGTTTGTACCTGGGTGTGTTTTGAAACTTTGAGCTCCTTTCAGCCAAGAACAGAAACCTGAGGCTGCAGTGGACACAGACTCAGCGACACTGGACAGTTGAAGACCTGGTCTGGACCTGGATTTGTGCTGAGGCAGCAGATGGTCGGGTCACCAACCTGCCTTGTGTCAACAGTCCAGGCTGCTGGTGGTGGTGTGGGGAATGTTTTCCTCTTAATACCAGTCAATCATGGTCTGAATGTCTCAGTGTATCTGAGTATTGTTGCTGACCATGTTCACCCTTCATGGCCACAGTTCAACATCTTGTAATGGCTCCTTCCAGCAGGATCATGCTCCATATCTCAAACTGGTTTCATCAACATGACAGTGAGTTCAGTGAACTTCAGTGAACTTCAGTGACCCCCTGACCCCCCCCATCCAACACCTTTGGGATGTGGTAGAACAAGAGATTGGCAGCATGAATGAAATGATGTGATGCAGTTACTGTATGTCGACATGGAGCAGAGTCTCAGAGGAAAGTTTCACATCTTGGTGAATGCATGCCACGAAGAACTGAGGCTGTCTGAGAGCAAAGGGGGGAACTACCCAGTATTAGTAAGGTATAGTCTGTCTACTCTTGTAGTGCAGAGTCCATGTCCGCACAGGGATCTGCAGGAATCCTCGCACTCTTGGGCAGATGACAAAATCTATGTCACGTGGACCCCAAAACCAGGCAATCAGCAACTACATCCTGTATGGAAATGAAAAGAAACCGTCACAGCACTTGTATTACCTGTACATTGCTCAGTTCCAGTTTAGTTTCCAGTAACAGGACTCTGCTCATCAGATTTTCCCAGCTCTCTTTGCATATGGTGATGACTTCTCCTCCATTCTGGAATAGAAGTCTTTAATTACAAAAGGTGGCACTCATTAAAAAAAAAAAAAAAGGCAGTTTAGGTGCAATTTCATGATTCTTCTTTGCCTTCTGTCTGTCCGACAAAAGAAAAATATAAAATAATAGGGATTAGATATTTAACAAGTAGAGATTGTCTTATCAACCTTGTCTGTGTTTCTCCATCTTTCAAGTTCCTCCAAGCGTTTCTCCAGGATCCTGAGCCTGTCTAGTCCAGACAGAAGACTCTCTATTTGAGCTTCCAATGCTGAGAGCCGTCCCTCCACACCGGACAACTGAAACACAGGAAAGACAGTTACATTACATTACTCTGATCTTCAGACCTTCAGTACAGAACTCAAACCACATCTCTAAAGCTCACCAATGATAGAGACTTTGCATTGTGCATTGTAAAACCACATATATCCAGAGTTTACTGTCTAGAAATAAAGATAAAATCTACAATATAGCAAAAGCTGCAAAGCCATAATTATAAAAATAATAAATTGTCCATAACTAACTGCTTAACCGTTAATAAGAATTTTGACTGATTAATACAGATAATCAGTTAAACAGATCAAATATCCTGGGACATCAGGACCATCTGAGCAGGTATTCTCTGCCGCAGGTCTCACAGTTAACAGACTAACACCAGACTAACCCCACAGCATGATCGATATGTTGCTCTTTCTGAATAAAAACCAGTAGAAAAGCTGTCCATTCTGCTGGGGACTGAGGTAGGACTGGCCTCTTTATTTTATTTTGCGGTGTGAAAAGCTCAACTGTAGTTTCCATTTTGTGAACCTGTAGTTTCTGATCATTAATCAGCTGCGAGCGGAGGAGGAGAGAGAGGAGGAGGAAGAGGTTTTTGTTTCGGTGCTGGAGGATTCAACGCGGGTTTTGTTAACAGACACTTGTCTATTAGATAATGGTCAGTAAACAAGTGTTGTCTATCAGTCAGAAAAACAATTCTGAATAAGACAAGATACTCCTGTATAAGTCCCACAGTGGGGAAATCTGCATCCAACTAATAAACAAAGGCAGTAAGAGTAAATACTCACCAGTTTTCATTAGTATTCTCTTTAGTAATGGTCAAAAATATAAAGATAATCTCCACCATATCCAACGTATTGGAAGTGGACAATAACCACAGCCCTTTATTATCTACATCCTTTTGGCTCCCTCTATTGGCAAACTGGTCTAAACTTTTTACTATATTGAATCTATTAATGAATGTCTATCAGAAGCTTTCACTTAGTTTATATAATGACTTGGTGTTTACTTAAAGAATGTTATCCTTGTCCTCCTTCCTTTCTGCCAGCTTGATCATCCCTTTTTCAGGAGGACAATGCTTCTGTATGGGAGGGGTTTATGGAAAAAGTGGAAGGATTTTTTTAAAGCCCATTTTACACTGGACAAAAAAACCCACTAACCCCCGATAACATTGGGCTTTTGTTGTCATGTGAAAATGTACAATCAGCATTTATTCCCGCTCAAATGACTCTGCAGTAGTCAGGGGTATTTATCGGCTCCAGCTCTGACCAGGAGTGACAGAAACATCAACCAGAAACACCTCGGCTGCAACGTCTGCCTAGAGCGTGCTGCGCTCAGAGCTGCAAAATAAGTTTTAAAAAACACACAATCACCGAGCGAAGCATCTCGCACGGAGGCTCTGACACCGACAGGAGCACCCACCCGGGGATGAGACGCAGCAGATCCAATATACCAGTCTGCACGACAGCTAGCAGAATCTATGAGGATATTCCCTCCTCTGTGACTCTGTGTGTGTGCTATGTAATTGCATGTGATGATGTTGCTCCCTGCAGTTTTGTGCCTGAGTCCAAACAAAAAGACAAACTCGTCTGGCAGTGTGAAAGAAGTCCCTAAAGCACCAAAAAACTTACACGCACACATTTTTTTGTGTAAAAATGGCATATGTTATCCATGACAAATTAGCATTAGCATATTATTATGGAATTATAATTATATTAATTCACATTTTCTAATCATTCGCATATCTGAATCGCCCTCCTGCCTATTAGAAAGGCTAACACTTCTTGACATCTTTGTTAATGTTCTTGTATATTTTAAGGACATTAGGCCAGTTTTAATGTGCAGATGTGCTGACTGTTCAATGCAAGTAACTGTCAAAAGTATGAATGGCTTTCAGATAAAACACAATTCAAGGCCCTCACATCTCTTGCCATGCTGAATGAACAGCTGATTGCATTTACTAAAATAAAGCTACCTGATAATGGATCCATTGATAATGTTGTGTTTAAATTGTGTTTAATAATTATTAGCTTGTTAGCTACATACTAGTGCATGTCTGGACCGCCTCTGGTCAAATCCTGATTTTATAACTGTGACATCGTCTGACAAAATCACCAAACACAAAATGAAAGACAAAGACTGAGCTGTGATTTCAGCTGGATTTACTGTAACATGATCACGCAGAGAGAAAGTTAGAAGAGACAGACTATCTTTCTTTTTTGAAAGTAATTTTTCAGGCTTTTGTCTTTATTACAATTATAGTGGAAGACAGAGAGAGACATAGGATGACACACAGCACAGAGCCACAGGCTGGACTTGAACCCGGGCTGCGGGACAAGGACTAAGTCCAAATGTCACGTGCTCCACCAGGTGAACCATCGGGGCCTGAGACAGACTATCTTTGTTATTTAGTCTCTCATTCAGCTCACAGTCTCCGTCTGGTCCACAATAGTTTAGTCTTTATTTACTTCGAGTCCAGAATGTTTTATTAGAGGCAGGTCTTTATGTCTAACTCCCTCTGTTTGATATGTAGAGTCGATCAGAGTCGTTAGTACAAGGCCTCGTTAGCGATGACTTCTCTCTCTCCCTTCCTCTTTCCTGCTCTCTCTGCGTCTTATGTCTAGTTCTTCCTCTGCCTCCTTTAGTAATAATGATACATGTAATGAAAGTAGTTTATATACTGTAATGTAGGTGAGGCTCAGTGTATTGGAAGCGTTCCTCCTCTTCCCTGCAGTTCCCGAGCAGCCGGGAAACCAGAGCGGCTCGGTAGACTGCGGCTCGGTCAGTCAGTCAGTCAGTCAGTCAGTCAGTCAGTCAGTGACATTTGAGATTATAGGGCTGGCCCTGCTGTTGCGGTCCAGCCACCACTTGCTGTGTTATCTAGATCATTGACTGGCGTTAAATACTATACACTACTGTGTCCCCTAATTATTTCACATGTACTTACACTGTCTGCATCAGTCAGCGTTGGTTGAGCTTCTTCTCTGCCATCCTTGTGTGAGGCTGGACCTTTGACTCTGGGCTACAACACACATACACATGCAGTTCTATCGGCTGTTTGATGAATGTTGTTTGTCTATGTTATTGTCTATTATCTATGTCTAATGTTATTTCAGGTTTCATCTAAACTTCATTGATGTCATGGCTCAGGTAGCAATGGTCACATGATTTGTTTTAAGTCTATTACTGCTAAGCTTAATGACTGTACCAGCTACAAACAGGTCATTCATTCGCTTCAATTGCCTTTGTTGTCAGTCAACAAGAAAAGGGATCAAGACTTACCTGAAACTCCGGCTGGACCTGTTCCCCGCAGTGTCGTCCAGTCGACTGCATCGCAGGGTTAGGGTTTCCAGTCCTGCTCAGGTCCTCTTTTTGTGTTGACAACCTTGCACTGTGCTTGCATTGATCAACCTGGGGAGTAGGGAAAGAGGGGAGTCATTTTTATGGTATGCTCAAGTTTCCTCTAGGCTGGTTGTAACAGTATGGCTCAAATAGAGTGCTACAGGGATGATTCCAACTCCACGCCAGCGGTGGACAGGGCCGGCGGCATATTGGTTTCAGGTTGTACAACCGTCCGTCCAGTTCTCGTGGATGCAATACCTCAGTAAAGCCTTGACAGATTTAGTCAAATATTGCACAATCATTCACGAGGAATCAAGGACAAACTGATTACATTTTTGTGGTCAAAGGTCAAGCTCACAGTGACTTCAGAAGAACACATACATAGGCATACAACCGCCAGGCGGTAATTCTTGTTCCATTGGATTTTAGATTATTGTTGTTTATTATATAAAGTTTGAGATACTTTTGTTCAGCAGGATCATCTTCGCTAGTGAACATAATTTTATGATGTTTTAAGCCTAAATACAATCACCAAAAGTTAAAGGCTAATGTTATAAGCTATGAACCCACTACACTACGGTCACATGACTTCACCGTCACCACCACTAAACTTCAACTTGGAGTTCGATTTAGCTCTGACCTCTTCTACAAAGGCCTTTCCTCTGACAGAGTTAGTTTGTACAGTTTGTATAAACACAATGAGGCTGTAAAGGTGGACTGGAGAGTAGAACAGTTTTCATGTTGACGTGATGATGTTTAACGTCCCTGACAACCTCTTTAGTCTCATTTAGACACTTGTAAGTAAGACAAATAAAAGTTTAAAAATATCACAACTGAGATATTTAGTGACATATTTTATGTTATAAAAATGTGGAAATGTCTATCTCCAACATCGAACCAAAATCCCATTCACAAAACTCAGACTTCAGGACAAGGGAAGCAGAGGTGCAAAAAATGCTAATTTATACCACCAGTCTGTAGACCATTCAAGCTGGTAACAGTTCATCAAATTTATGGTGCCTTCACCACTGGTAACAGCCCACTCTGCTGCACCCCTACTTTGTCTGATGTGATGGGTAACTTTTACTGTAGCTTTGCTTACTTTATTTTTTTAACATTATATCACACTAGTTGTGTCACCAAACAGTACTGATCAAATGAGCAGTTTAATGATTTTTATGATCCAAAATCTCGAATTGTTCTATAATAAAAGGCAGAAAGTTAAAGATTAAGACACACACAGATAGATAGATAGATAGATAGATAGATAGATAGATAGATAGATAGATAGATAGATAGATAGATAGATACTTTGCTTACTTTGCTTTCACATAAACACTAATACAAAGAAAAATAAATCATTCAAAGGCTGTACCTTCTTCAGTTGGTTGTGTTTCTGCAGGACCAAGTTAATGATGTCACAGATGACAGAGATTTTCCTTTGAGAGAAACCCCATTGGAGAAACTGCTGCTTGGTCAGTATGGGCTTATAGTGGAAGACATCTCGCAGTACCTACACACACAAAACACAGACATACTCACAACTGATTGGACCACTATAGGCTAGCAGATTAACTGAAGTAAAGTAAAAATCCACTGTACACTAGTAGTTTAATAATCACTGAGCTTTGTAGAGGGAGACGGCAAATGTAGATTAAGACAACTGACAACATTTTGCAATGCTGCAAACAAAGGTCTTTATGCACCTGTGAAAACACAGACTGTATGTTTGTGTTACTGCACCTTATAAAGAGTGTCAGTGAATCGGAGGTCAGTTTTGCCAGTCAGCTCCAGTCCAGCTGCCATTAGTTGCTCAGTAAAAGGTGGAGAGAAGGAGGTGAGGGTGAAGCTCACGATTGGTAGAAAAGCTAAGGGATCTCCTTTGGAAAGACTAGTGGAGAAACAAATAACAACATGCAAGACTGTAAGGAAAAACCGAGTCTGATGATCTTACTTTACACATTACCCTGCTAAAAACACTCACTGATCATAGCAGCTCTAGTATTGACTTCCCACGGTTCTGTTTAGGCAGAGTGACAATCTCATTCAGCAGCTACCAAATCTTAGCATGATTTTTTTTTATTGCTTAATGACGTGATTATAAACTCTTTTAGCAATTAAACTGTGATGTATTACGTTTTACAACAGGATGAAATATACAAACACTACAAATCTCAGATTATTGAGTAAGTCATTTTAGTCTCATATTCATCTTGAGTGAGTTTTGGACTAGATCTTCTTTGTTTATCTTGGTGCCAAAACCCAATACAACAACACTGTGAGTGGTAAACTGCCAAAGTTAAAAAAAAAAAAAAGTTTAGGTCATCAAAAACTGAAAAACCATGTAAATTTAATAGAAAACAAGTCTTTTTCCAGGGCTGAAGAAATTGATTTAGGCTTCAGCACCTCATCTAATCATTGTTTCCACCTCTTTCCTACATAAATCCACACTCTGTTAGTGTGTTCTGGTTGCTGAAGCTAAAAAAATTAAATGTACTTTCTTGTGTGAGTATCACAGAGGAGCTTTTTTCTGTGCTGTTGGAGAAGCATGAACATCAATGGTTGCTCACTATCCACTGCCATTGGCTTGTCTATAGCGCAATATTTCAATTATTTATTATATTTGTTGCCCAGCCCTAACAGCACAGTCTCCAGACCTGAACCTCATGGAGCTGGTCTGGGATGAACTACCGAGCTACTGACTCTCATGTCACAAGTTACAGCTCAAGAACGTTGCTTATGCTTTAAATCATGGGTGTCCAACAAGTAGCTGGTGAGCTACCAGTGGTTAACCCTCTGTCTAGAGTAGCTCACCCAAAGGTTGTGAGATAATAGTCTGTACAAACCATGGATGTCTAGTATGAACTTTAAGCAAAATAACTTCACTCGGTAAAATCTACTCCAAATGCAACTAAATCAGATACACAGACAAACATTCTTGTTTCTCTGGTTTTTAATCAGATTTATGGAGGTTTATTTGCAGTGGTGTTATCATGTCTGTGTTCAGGTCTGACTGAATCATGACTGCCTTTGTGTTATGTGAGTTTCACATGTTTTTGGATGTTGATATTTGATGAGTTATTAAATAATCTTATTCATCTGTTTTGGTTTGAAGATCAGTTTGTTACGATATGTGAGTAAATGTAACCAGTAATATCAGACATGAGGAGCTCTCAGCCCCTTTGATTTCGTCAAAGTAGCTCTAAGGATAAAAAAGGTTGGAGAGCTCTGCCACAGCGAATGATTGTCATTATTTTTGTACTCATCAAACCATTCGTTGCCCTCTCATGCCCTGTTTGTAGGCATCTGCATTTGCAATGTTTCTGCACTCATTTATTCCCTTTTCCCTTTAGTCTGGCCCCATCTGTACTCTAGTAACCTTATGCTCGGTTAGTTAAATATTAACTTGTGGTGGTAGAGCTCCTACCACTGATTGTTATTGGTGAATTTAAGTAGGATTGCCGAGCTTCTGTTTTGTTATTAAAGTGGTATGTCGTTTGATACTGTTACTTAAGGGGCCTGCGTGTCCGTAAAGAAGTGTTACTGGCTGTTCAATGGCCTACCCATTATAGTCGACACATCCTGGGTACTTAATCACCCGCAGCAGAGTTTCCAGTTTACGAAGACAGCCTTGAACGTCTCCAGTAGACAGCATCTTTATCTATAAGCAAGGGAGAGAAGCGCCAACCTAAACGTCTTTTCTAATGCTCATTTATCAAAACATTAGCTAGCTATATGTTTTAGCCGACTTTACAGTTAGCTACAAAAAACGTTACAAACCTGTCTGTTTTGGAAACACAGATAAAGACGACGATGATACAATAAGCCGGATACTTTTCTTTAAAAACAGATTCTTTGCAGCCAACACCAACACCAGCGGGTAGGTTTGTTTCTGCCGGGTGGTCAACGGCATGAAGCCGGATTGGCTGTTGCAGACTCCTCCTCCTCCTCCTTCTTCTTCTTCTGCTTCTTCTTCTGCTTCTTCGTCTTCTTCTTCTTCTTCTAGTGCTGGTGCTGCTGCTGCTGCCACTTCTAGTTTTTTGGCGGAGTACAATACCAACTTTTAGATGCATGACCGCCACCTACCATACTGGAGTATGTACAACAGGATGTAGTTTACTTGAGTCTATTAAAAAATATAAATAAATAAATAAGTGAAACACTACATTATATTAAACAATCAAGTGTTCACTAAGAAATCAATTACTCCTCTCTGAGTTTCACACACACCCTATCTCTATTTGATCCTTATGAGGCCTCCCTCACATGTTGCAATCCTTTCTTCATTATATTTGACACAGTGCTTTATAGGCTTTTCAGGTATATTGAAAGGTGCACATAATTGTGAATTTACTTTCTTCAATATAAATAGTGTCTTATTTAGCCTATTTTTATTTTATTCACTGTCCCCTTAACATTCAGTCCCTGAATCCTTAGAACTGTGTGCTCATTTTTTTCCCCACTTTCTTTATTATACAGACGTTCATATACAAAGGTACAAACATACACATAGACGATAAAACAATAAAAGAAAAGACAATGACAAACAAAAATATTAAATTAATATAAAAAATTACATTTTATATGTAACAAAGCCAGAGTTTGTGTAATATGCATATTCATTCAACAGTTTTAAAGTCTTAATAACTTTTTTGTTTTTAACATCAGATGAAGTGATCCTTTTCTTTAATAAAGTGCAGGAAAGTTGATTTGGTTCTTAACCATTTTTCTTATGAATATGGAATTTCCCAAATGTTTCCAAAAATAATAAAATGTTTTATCATATATAATACATGTCACTTTCAATCTTATCTTGACAAATATATAGCATTACATCAAACATAACTTTTAAATCATAAACCAAATCAAACCAAACCAATCCCATCTCCCCACCTGTATCAACGGACCATAACAAACTAACAAACCAAACAACTTTCAACTCCCAATTATGGCACATTTCTCCAACCAATGGATGCTCCCAATTCCCCCCACCCTCCCATGTAACCCCAAGTACCCATTTTCTACCTGGAAAGAATAGGAAAATAAATAAATAAATAAATAAATAAATACCTACCACCTTATTTGTTTATTTCATATATATATATATATATATATATATTGTTTTTCTCTCTGTATCTCTCGCTCAACAAATTTATATATATATATATATATATATATATACATAGAATGTATCTATAGCAATAACAAAAAGCTGTCAGTTGTTCTCTGTAGTAGTGTATGCCATCATGTTATGTTGTTATGTTGTTATGTTGGTATGTTATGTTATTATGTTATCTATGTTGTGTTGTTGTGTTATGTTGTTATGTTATGTTTTTATGTTATGTATGTTGTGTTGTTATGTTATGTAATGTATGTTGTGTTTTTATGTTATGTTGTTATGTTATGTAATATATGTTGTGTTGTTATGTTATGTTATGTTGTTATGTTATTTATGTTGTGTTGTTATGTTGATATATTATGTATGTTATGTTGTTATAATTTCTTGTTATGTTATATATGTTATGTTGTTATGTTATGTTATGAATGCTGTTTTGTTATGTTATGTTGTTATGTTGTTATGTTATATATGTTATGTTGTTATGTTATGTCATTTTATGTATGTTGTGTTACGTTATGCTATGTTATGTATGTTATGTTGTTATGTTATGTTATGTTATGTTAAGTTGTGTTATGTCTTGTTATGTCACGTCTCGTTATGTCTTGTTATGTTATGTCTTGTGATGTTATCACTTTCTTTGTCTTTATCTTGCTTTACCAAATAAAATAAAATCATGATAAAAAAAAACAAAAAACATAACTATTTCAATATTCACTTTTAGTTTCATATTTGGAAAACTGGCTACATCAATCCAGAACTTTGTAAATATACAGTAAAAAAAATAGATGGGAAATATTCTCTTTTTCTAGACCACAAAAATCACACTTTTAGTCAATATGCAGTTTGGATCTTTCTAACATATGTTTAATCAGATAAATTCTATGCAATATCTTGAAAGACTTACACTTGCTATTGATAAAATATTTATCTGAAACTTGCCTTGCCCACTGTATATCACTAAATACGTAAGACCAAAAGCATTAAGATGATGCGATAATAACATAACGAAGAGTATTCCCTAATATCTTTGTGAGAGCACTTCTCTATTAGGATATTCGTTTCACCAATATAATATAATAATACTTCCCACCCAATCTTCAAAATTGATAGGTAGGTTTACAGTCCCAGAAGAACTGTCTACTCAATGACTCTCCACAAACATACCAACACGTTTTTTCACGTATAAGAACGAGCTGACGTCATGACGTAGCTTGTATACACAGAGCTTTCTGCTTTTTTCGTTCTGTTTATCAGTTTATCATACGCAGCTTATATTTTCATAGAAAGTGGATGCGTTTCACTCATTATTGTAAAATGCTGATTTTTTTTTCAGTTCATCAGTTTCTGTGATGACAGGGGAGAGAAGGGGAGGGGCAGAGGTGACAGGAGGAGGGAGAAAACAGATAATAATTGTGTTGGCAATAGACTACGGTATGGAAGCTTCCTCCTGAACAAAAGAAGCAACTGTTCTATTTTTGTTTGTAGTTGGCTAAATGAAATGACACCAGGATAAGTTTGATAGCAGGGAAATCACATTTCCAGCTGTCCTTGTGTGCAGGTCGGGTTGTCAGAGGAATCACTAAACTCAGGTAGGTAGCCCGGGTTGCGCCACTGTCTCGTATTCGTTTGGAAATACTGTATAGTGCTTGTAAGAGAAACATGATAAGTGTAGTTGTTTAGGGCGGTATAAAGACCCTGCTTGGGTCGACACTCGCTTCATCAACTTAAAGTAGCTCAGTAAGCTAACTCGGGTGTTTGTAGCAACTGATTGTGAGTGAAGAGCGATTCAACCAATGGCGTTTCATTTGGAATGCTGTCGTGTTCCGTGTGACCAATGGTATTGAAGGGAAGGCGGGACTACCGGTCGAACTACCTTGTTGGTTAGAACTTCTAGCGCTGATGTTTTCAACGTTGTAATGGATTTGTTTGTGCAACACAGCTGACGTTAGGCAGTCTGAGAGAGGGGAAGGCTGGTCAGTTAGTACATTAAAAAGACTGGACAGTGATTACTTTTTTGTTTTCTCGCACACACTAAATCGATTATCCTTCGAAGCTAATTTAAAGTTAATCGGAGCTCTGACAACGCTTTAAATAGATGCTGACATTGATGTGTAAGCAGGGTTTGGCTATATGCATACTGTATGTCAGTGGTTTCAACTTGATTTTTCAGTTACAGTCCAGTTAGCTGTGTGTGTGTGTGTGTGTGTGTGTGTGTGTGTGTGTGTGTGTGTGTGTGTGTGTGTGTGTGTGTGTGTGTGTGTTTGTTTCATTAACACATTTAAGGCAAACAATTTTATGTCACTTGAGCTATAAAAACACAGACTCAGTGAAAGAGACAGCATCTAATCCCAGAGTGCTTCATGCATATAACCAGTACGTCCTCACATCTTCTTTACCCCACTTGACCCTTAAAAATGTTCATCTAATAAGCAAGGTAATAAGCAGCTCTTTCTACTAGAACATAATGCAGTGAAATATAAGAGCAGTGAAGTTGTCATCAGAATCAGAAGCAGAAAATGGTTTATTGCCAAATAGGTTGTCAACATACAAGGAATTTGAACATAGTAAGAAAAAAAGAAATATAAGCAACGATAAAACAAGCCAGTACTGCAGTTCAGATATATTAAATATAAATAGAAAATTTAACAATATGATAAAATATTTACAATAAAAATGTGAATAAATATTGTAGAAAAATATAAATATATACAATACAAATATGTACACTTAAGTGACCCAAATGTAATCTGACTTGATTTGTGTCAGTGAAAGGTAACTCTATTTTGTTGACAGATACATCATCATCTCAAACACCAGAGCTTAGAGTTGTTTGGCAGATTTTATACAAAACGTGTTGATTTGTTTAAGTCACTAGTGGATTGCATGAAAAATACGATCTAAGACAATGTATTGTTACATTATACTCAGTGGTTAGCCCATGTTGTTTGAAGACCAGTGGATATAGAATATGATTACATGCACAGTGTCCTGGATATAAGTATTAACTTATTTGTGATCATATTCAGTTACAATGTTTCTGTTTTTTTGGAACTGACTTAGTTTCACACTGTCTATGGATTTTCCTTCTTTATGAAGTTGCCAGTAATGGACGATCACAGCGACAAGTATCCTGTGCTGACTTATAATTTGTCACCATATAACTTGTTTTCCTGCCTTGCTACTAAATCAAAGACTGAAACATGGATTAGATGTTTTCTAAATAGATTAGTCAAATGAATATAAGATATTTTTATTTGCACCTACATAAATGATACAAATGTGATCTGATTACGTCTTGTAAACATGCTGCTGTGCGAGCAGTTGTCTAATTGTGCTTATGACACACCCTTTGATCATAAGCAGTACTTTTGCTGGGAAGTATAAATGAGAAGGACTACAGGGAAAGTGTGCAGGTACAGTTTACCAACTAGGGCTGCATGATATGCAAAAAAAATTATATTGCGATTATTTTGGCAGATATTGTGATTGCGATTTCAGTTGGAATGGTTGTTTTTGCATTTCATTTTACATATGTCTCAGACTCGGTAGATACATTCGGTAATACAGCACATTATTATGTATCTCATCATCTCAGTACCATTTCTGCACTGTGTTACTGTGCTACCATATAGATGGGTCAGGCACTGTGGAGGCTGCCTCCCAGACAACAGCAACAGCTTCAGGAAGAGCTAGCCGACCGACTGGCTGACCAAGGAGGAGGAAGGCGAGAGCAAGGTAATCCTTATATTTTTCATCATTAATATCACTTTTAGGACTTTCAGAACCATGTAAATGTAAAGAACATCTGGAAAAATGTAGGTGTTCCATTACTTTTGACCAGAAGTGTATACAGTATATATAATATAGAATTAATATTGGAATATAGTTAGTTATTTATAAATTCAATGATGACAATATTTTATTAGTCTTTAGCCGCGATGCAAGCTGGGATAGTTTCCAACTTCCCTGTAATGCCACACAGCAGTAAGGATGACAGTTATTAAGATTTTTGTTTTTTGTCTTTTGTTTTTTTCTTCTTTAATTTCCTACGGAGAGATGGAGGTCCCCAAAGAAGAGCTCCTCAGCACTGTTATGGCACTGACATCCACCATCTGCTGAGAACACGCAGGGGAGGTACGGACACTCAAACACTAAGCTAACACTAAGGGCATAGCTACTACTAACTCTCTGTATCACTATTATTATTATGTATTCTTGCGTTGTTCTGTGTTCTTGGATTGCTTTCGTTCCTTTCCATTATTTCTGATGATGTGTCCA
This sequence comes from Seriola dumerili, assembly GCF_002260705.1. Lineage (NCBI taxonomy): Eukaryota > Metazoa > Chordata > Actinopteri > Carangiformes > Carangidae > Seriola > Seriola dumerili. Next base: position 565,835 of record NW_019174522.1, on the reverse strand, counting down.
TACAGTCAGCATGGTTAGAAAAAAAAAGCCATTGGTTTCCTACCTACAGCAGAAGCTATTACTTCAATTGATTTCAAAGCTTAGATTAAATTAGTGCAAGCAACATGTCTACTCCTGCTATGGTACATATAAGACGTTAAATTTAAACCAAGTTCAACAACTCCACCAAGGCACAGGAGTTTAAATTGGTCAGCTAGCCATTTGCTGCAGTCTTTGCAGTGTGTTCAACAGCAGATGTGAGGCAACAGAGTCGTTCTTGAGTGCTTGTTCAAGGCCCCTAGCACACCAGCTAAGTGTCAGCTGCCTCAGAAAGAAATTCCTTCAGTTAGGATTTATGTTGTTTGCTACTTCATAGCTGTGTCACCTCACAGCAAGATGGTCCTGTTCTTCTAAGAGAAAATGCCCACGAGCAACGACAGGGAAACTACGAGCTAGTCGGTTGAAAACTGTGCATTTCTCTGCCTGTACGTGACAGACTTTCACTGGATAATTCCAGAGATCGCTCGTGTCTCCGCTCTTTCATGCAAAACACTTCACCACACTTCTTTCACTTCTGAGTTGTGTTCTTACATTATCCCAGATGTTTCCATCAATTCTCAAACCAGAGAAACGTCATGCTAATGGGATGTTTCATTGGTCGCTTGTTGATGACATCATATCCTCTATGATCATGTGTCAGTGTGTTTGTCTGACAGAAGCTTAAAATTGACTTTTATCTAGTTTTAATTCCCATACTCTTTTTACACCTTGGTGGTTTTCAGCTCTATATTTGAACCAGATGAAGGATTTTAGTCGTCGGACGTCTGGATCTGAAGTTATCAGAGAAACAAGCTGAGGAAATGTTAGACAGCTCAGCTCCCAGCTGCTGGAGACGTCCTGTCCTGTGTCACTGAAGAGCATCTGCGAATCACTGGTTTTCATCATGAAACTGCTTTTTTCAATGTTTCTATCAGGACACCTCTGTGGTGAATTCAGCTGCTTGTAAAAACCTGCTGAACGTCTGCTTCATAAGTTATCAGAGAAACAATCAGAACAAAGGTTAGCATCAATCTCAGCTCCAGCTCTTCCCTGAGTCTCTGTCCTCCGTACAGCGTCGCTCAAACACTGACTTTAAATGTCAAACTGCTTTAGTCAGTGTTTCTAACAGTTAGAAACACTGGATCTGTTTGATTTCCTGAACCACTGACACTGAAGGAATCTGAACTGGGAGGAGCTTAATGACACTGAAGACAACAACTCCCATGATCCCATGCTATTTCATGACATCATCCAAACTTTTTTATAAAAATTTGATTCATGCATGTCTGGTTTGGGTCGGTTTTCCATATCTCTCTTTCAGATTGTGTGAATCATCTCAGGGTTGGGCAGGTGGAATGTCACTGTCACCTACCTGCAATGAATGATTATGTTTGTGATGTTGTACACAATGGAAATTGGTGACTACTAAGTCGGGGAGAAAGTGGAGAAGAATGCAACAAAAGGCTTCAAAACTGCCATATTAAGCTTCTAGTAACAATATATATCACATCACATATCACTCTGAGATCAGGACAACATCTAGTTTTAAATACAATTTACATTGTGAGCCATGTTGAAGCAATAGAAAGTAAATCTAAATGTTTGTCTCTCTTCTGGTCTCCCTGTAGGCAAAGAGCAGCAGGGTTTTATAGATTTGGAGATGCTGCCTCCTGAATTAGGCATCACCATACTGTCGTACTTGAATGCTACTGATCTGTGCCTGGCCGGCTGTGTGTGGCAGGACCTGGGAAATGATGAATATCTATGGCAGGGGTAAGGAGCGTCATCTGTTTGTGGTGATTAAAGTAATGAGGTAGTGAATTGATGAAATGCCTCTTGGTGACCAGAAATCTTTCTCAGCAGCAACAACAGTTGTGATTTGTACTGACATACAAAATAATTGATGACAGATAGACTCAAGATAGACAAAAGGTTCAAGGTGTCGAAGATGAATGGCATGTTTTTGCCAAATACTGACTCCACAGCTGTCCCTATCAGCTGCTGTCTTTATTAGTTGCGAATACGGTAAAGTTCTATTGTGTTCTTTTTTTATTTGTTTCTGTGCTATAACCCATGTGTGTCGATCCATCAGGCTTTGTAAGTCCACATGGGGACACTGCTCCATCTACAACAGAAGACTACCTGCTGGTTTCTCCTACAGAAGACTATACCTACAGCTGGATGAAGGCAGCCTGACATTCAATGCTAACCCGCAGGAGGTAACGCATACCCAGTCATCCCAGATCTCCTGCCCCATAGATGTACACTACCTCAGCGTTTCTGCCATGTTTGTGTGCTGTGTGTGTTAAATTTGTGCTAGAGAAGAAACAGTCTAAAAATTTTATATCACAATTATAGTGACCAAAATTACCAGTTTCATTAGTAGTATCACGGTGTTGTTAAAATGTGCTGAAAATATTTTTTCAAGGAAACCACAAATAAATACTTAGTAGAAGGATAACATGTCCAACACACCTGTGTCACAGATGAGGACAAGGGACCAGTAACATTACTGGGTTTGCCTGCTGCATGTCCACTCTGTGAACAAGGGAAAAGAAAATGTATTATTATTGTTATTGTCCTGCTGTGACGTCTTTCAGAGCACAGACACTGTAAACGCAATTGTCACTTGTCCAGCATGGTGCTGTTAAGCCCTGAAATAAGTTTAAAAACACACAGTCACTGACTGAAGCGTCTCACACAGAGACTCTGACACTGACAGGAGCACCAACCTGGGGATGAGACTTGACAGATCCATTTTATCCAGTTTGCACGGCGGCTAGCAGCTCACTGTTTCTGCCCTGTGTCTGTGTGTGTGCTCTGTAAGTGCATGTGATGACATTGCTCCAAACAGAAAGGCAAACTCGTCCGGCAGTGGAAAAGGGGTCAATCAATCAGTCAATCAATCAGTCACTTTTTTGTGGGTTTACCTGTGTTTAAAAACCTGCTTATACCTGCTAAGTTTAGCGTAAAAAGGTTTTAGAGGCTGAAAAATCTCCAGAGCAGCGCCGTCACTGCCTTCTTCGTGTTTTGACTGACACATAATAAACCCATGTTGCTTTGCTGCACATGCGTCTGGGAGACTGTTGCTGGTTGATGCCTTACAGAACCCAACAGCAGTCAAATTAACCACAGTAATTAACTATGGTAATTAAGCATAGTTATAGTCATAATTCAAATTTAAATTGTAACCCTAACCGTCTGGAATTTTTACTGTGTTTTAGGGTGAGACTGATAACTGTTTCATTTCTAGTTTCTGCACATGTTTGTGTCTGGGACAATGATGTCACGACAAAATTGCATGTTTGATGATGTCCTCATTTTGAGCATCTGTGTGTGTGTGTGTGTGTGTGTGTGTGTGTGTGTGTGTGTGTGTGTGTGTGTGTGTGTGTGTGTGTGAAGGGTATCAGTTATTTTATGTCTAAAGGTATACTACTGGATCATCCAACCGAGCTGGCGAAGTTCATCTTCTACACTAGACGCCTCAACTGGAAGATGCTGAGGATTTACCTGGATGAGAGGTGACATACAAAGATACACACAGAAAACCAGACAACTTCCACAACCGCTTGTTATGATGGAAAGTTTACATGTTTACAATGGAAGCATTTCTGCCCTAAGAAAGTCTAAAACCAGGCCATAACCTAGTAAAGTGTTAAATGTAAATCAACTTGTAAGTGGTTAAATTATTTCACTGTGTGGCGGTGTTTATTTAGTGTATCTGCTATGAAATCAAAGATACATTGACTGGTGTCACTTTCCTTTCCACATTTCATAATTCAGCCACTTTCATTAACTAATTGAAATATCATCTATCATGCTATTAAGTCTTTATTTGTGTATGTCTGTGTACATGCAGGCGGGATGTCCTGGATGAGTTGGTGACCCTCCATAATTTCAGTAACCAGTTCCTCCCCAACGCTCTGCGGGATTTCTTCAGACACATCCATGCACCAGAGGAGAGAGGAGAGTATCTGGAGACCCTCATCACCAAGTTCAGCCACAGGTTTTGTACCTGTAATCCAGGTCTTGTCCGAGAGCTGGGTCTCAGTCCTGGTTAGTACGTACACACACATACAATAAATATACTGATCACATACTGTATGTTACTTTAAAAAAAACCTGCTAACACCTGCTAACATCGGGCTTTTGCCATCAGTGTGTAAGGTTACAATCAGTATTCACTCCCAGGTGAAAGACTCTGCAGCTGTCACAGGTGTTTATCAGCTCTAGCTCTGATCGTGGGTCATGTCCCGAGAGTAGGTGAGGCCAGATGACAGCTTGCTAGTCACTGCTGTAGTCCCCCAGTTCTGGTTCCAACTGTTGAGGCCTTTCAGGAGGTACAACTGCAAATTCAATGTGTTTGCACTGGTTGTTCCTCATCTCACCCAGCAAGTAAATTGAAGTTGTTGCCTCAAAACAGTAGCTAGCTGAATTTCTTCCAGTTTGGAAGACAACAGCTAATAAGAATTAGTTATTATTTTTATGCCTCCGTGCCGGCCACAGTCGGGTTAAATGTCAGTAACGCCGCCGCGGAACTTCAGGGTCAGTCACAAAACATTTTTTAGTCATTTCTCAAGACTTCACACATCAATTATGACAAAATTTGAACACAAATTGTTCATATTTTATTTGACTGTGGATGAACAGGGATGTAACCTGAAACTAGTCTGAGTGGAGGAGGCAGACAACCATGAGGAGGATATTCAAGTTGCATAAATAAAAGCAACACTAGAGATTACTTAAATAGAGCCAGACCAATGAATAGATGCTGTATTTACAGCAGGGCACAGGATCCTCACAGAGGATTGGAGCAGCCTGGGGGTCCTGGAGAAAGAGAAGGGCTGGGAGACTTCCTTGTCACGAAACTGGGCTTCAGTGAGGCAGGCTGTGACCCATCAAAGTGTGATGTCATAAACTGAAAGAGGAAACAGAGTAAATTTCTTGATTCAACAAATACAAAATTAATCGTACAAAACAATGACTATGAAAATATTCATTATTGACAAACTGGGAGGGGACCACAGGAAAGACTGCGGGGCTGTAGCAGTAGCACCAGGGGCAAGTCTGAGGCCACAGACTGGTGCTGTAGCAGCAGCATAAGAGCATTGTAACAGACATGTGATGCAGGATTAACAGTGATATCCACAGTTAGATGCCACGGCAGGGAGTGAGTCAGTGTACAGTCCATCATCTGACTGATATTATCTGCATACTAATCCACATAATAAGTAATAGGTACATATTTTGCAATGCTTTACCTTCTGATAGAGGTCATGACACTTGAGGTGATGTCCCGCTGCCTTGGGGCTGGTCTACTGCCTCCTATGGGCTTCAGCAAACTACACATGTTTTTTTTTGCATTCAGATACAGTAATGGCATTGATATCTATAACAGTTAACAGCTGTCATTCTGACCTAGAATGACAACCATAATGGATGTTTGGTGTTTGTTTTTTCTACTTTGTTTTTTGATTTGGACAAGAAACACTGAAAATTGTCTCTGTTTTTCCATTTTTTTTTTTCATTTTTGATTTAAAATGAGTAAACGGAAATACCCTGTTTTTTTTTTAGTTTTTTTTGTTTAAAACAAAACTTTGAATTTTAAACAAACTGCCTGAACTTCCACGGAGCAAAAATGGAAAAAAAAGAATGATCCGTGCTTATTATTCCCAGGGGCCGGTTTGACTGTGTCTTAGATAGACAAACAGTCAGACCATGGTAAGCCTGACTGTGGTACAATGAATTCTTGGTAAATTAAAACTTTTTTTCAAAATAAAACAAAATGGCCAACTAAGGAGCCCCAGAGCCTCAGCTCTGTTTACCAATCAGAAAATGTTTGTCTTTTGGAAGAATTCAAGAGGTACAAGGATGTTTTACTTACAATAAAAAGAAAAATCTGATTTGGTCTCTAAAAACTCGCTCCCTTGTCTTTGCTTGCTGCATAACAATGTTAACAAACCACAATTATGAGCCATATCTTCCTGTTTTTTGTTGTTGGGTGCCACTGCTCAGTGCAGGTATCACTGATTACCTTGTGACCATGGTAACATAGGTCTTAGACCTGAGTTAGCCGGGGGTTATGGGGCCAGTTTCACAAAGATCTTTCAGACTGGTCTGTAGTGTTGATCCAGTCTAATGTCAGTCAGACCGTTTCACAAGAATAAAGACTGACTCATTTTAAGCCAAAAACATTATACACCTTACGCCAGGCTAACTCAGGTCTAAGAACAATGTTACCGTGGTAACAGTCGGAGACACCTGCACTGACCAGTAGCACCCAACAACAAGTAGAGTTTTAGAGACCAAATCAGATTTTTCTTTTTATTGTTACACTCTTCCTAAACCCTTGTAACTGTAGAATTCTTCCTAAAGACAGACATTTTGTACTGGGGTAAATGAAGAAATGTACCCTGAATTCATTGTACCACAGTCTGTCTTAAGACAGTCAAGAACTAAACTGAATTTATACTCAGTCAATCTGAAGTCTGTTTTATTTAAGACACAGCAAAAAAGACTGTATTTGTGAAACCAACTCAAGGTGTGTAATGATTTTAATTTAAAAGGAGTCAGTTTTTATTTTTGTGGTCTGACTAACATCAGACTGATCTATGAGCAGAATGAAGACTGGACCAACACCACAGACCGGTCTGTCATATCTTGCTTTTGTAGAGACCTCAGTGAAACACTTGAACAACATGAGGCTTGGTTATTAAAGAACAGTGACTAACATGCTGCGTTCTGAGAGGATATTTTATACTTTAGTCTCTGGTGACACTGTTTCTATATTACACTGAATATATGTCCTTTACTGCAATTTCCCACGACTTATCAGCCATCATATACAGACAGTATGGTAACAAGCTAAAATCATCCACTTACACAGTGAGAGTTTGGCCTGAAGGCGGCGCTAGAGGACAGCTCTTGGATTGTCCCATATGAAAGAGGCTTTGGGCTCCATCTTACACCCGCGCGGAGCGGCGTCTTTACCAGTTTCAGACGCAGTTGTCATTTTCTCATCCAGCACACGCGCTGTTTATAAATGGACTTGCGCCAATCTGAGCACACACAGACCAAAGCAACTCCGACCGCGATGTTGTGTGTCGGTGCTCCGCCGATATTAAAGCAGAGCGGGGGAGATCACAGGCAGACGGAGGGGTGTGGGTTTTCTCAGCCTGCTCGCTTTTCAAGGATGTAAATAAAACGTTTGTCCCAGGGGCAATGGGGTAAAATGGGACGGTGAACAGAGAGAGAGAGGGAGAGTGTGTGCTCAATCCATATCCATATCTAGTCCAGCTGCTTTTTCCACGATTGAACTCCCAAAAGTGGATCTGGACACAACCTGAATGTATGTGCACCATGTGCTTCATAACAGACTTCAGAACACTAGATTGTTAAATCAGTGGAGAACATAAGTACATTCAGTGAATTCTTAAGATTTTAATGTTTCTGATGGAGCCTGTAGGTTGATATTTTGACTTGATGCTGATTCTGCAGGAGAGGTCAGGGGATCAGTATCCTCTGTCTGGACCATTAACATCCAATCCTGACCCTACCCAGACATTACCACTCTTCAACCCTGCAGCTAGAACCCTAGCCACTGTTGTGATAGTAGAAGTGATTTTAAAGCTATACTACACTTCTGATCCATTTACCCAACCACAAAATGAGGGAAACCATCAAGGTTTTATTATCAAGTAATCCCTGGCTTCAGTGTTGTCAATGGACCATGCATTTATCAACTGACTAGCTTTGTTAATGTCAGCAGACCATACAGAAACCAATCCCTGACTCTGTTACTGTTAAATCCTTGGACCTACTTGTATGATTAGCAGCACTAGTAGGATTAGAGTAATGGCTCCAGGGCTACAGATGGACGGATGGCTGCCTTTTCATTTCACTGCTACTCTGCCCCTCCACCCCCCCAGGGAAGGATTGAGCACAGCAGTGCAGAACAATTTAGAGTGTATTAGTAGCACTGTACACGTTTGTCTGTCTTATTCATCATATGCCTCAGACATAAGAATGGTAAATGGAGTGCACTTTTCTAGTCTTATCAACCACTCAAAGTGCTTTGCAGTACAAGCTTGTTCACCCACTCATACATATTCATTTGGCGCTTTTCTGCCAGAGGTAGACAAAGTCCACAGCTCCATCACTGGAGTTACAGTACAGATCCTCCTGGTCACATATTACTGCTATACAAGTGAAAGTTGTTCAGTCAGATTTTTACTACTGGAGTACTTGATTTTCAAAATACTGAAGTAATCAAAAGTACATTTTTTATGTCAACACATTGTTGTATTGTTTCACATGTACAGAACCTAATGACTCTAAAGCAACTGACTGACTGACTGACTGACTGACTGACTGTAGAACCTGTAGAATAAAATAGAAATATGATAGAAAGACTGAAGACATGGACATAATAACAATTGAATCAACAAAAGCAGCCATTGTTATTTTTGTATTTCTTTTTTTTGGTCAGTGATGAAGTTTGGTTTTTGTAAACGCAACAAACATTTCACACCAAATTAATCTTTCTCTATTTCGAAAGCTTCGAACACAAACTTCAGATCAGCCTCTGGTGAAGAATCTTCTGCCTCATCTTTATCTAACATCGCCATCGTTATGACACTGACAGGTTCAAACATTTTCTCCTGTGATGAACAGTGTATGGTCTATCAATTTTTCCAATCAAAATAAAATTCACTACACTGACTAAAAGCTCTGCTTCAAAGTAAGAGTACTTCATAGAAATGTAGTGGAGTCAAAAGTACAATATTTGTCTTTTAAGTGAAGTCAGAAGTTTAAAAAAAAAAAAAAAAAACTCAAGTAAATTACAGATACTGGAAAAACATACTTAAGTAAGTTCTACAATATGCACACACTCACATACCAAAACTCACAGCCCCAAATTACCCTTAATATAACATCAGGTGAAAGTAGCTTCAGTATCTCGCCCAAGGACACTTCGACATGCGGACTGGAGGAGCTGACCCTCTGATTAGTGGACGACCTGCTCCACCTTCTGAGCCACAGAATTTAAAGTCTTATGTATAGTACACTATTTCTTTTATTGGTCCTTTTGTCTCCCTTTTCTGGTGGTTCCTCTTGCTGTATTATTTTGGTTTTAAGTAGCTGAATTTGAGGTTTCAAGCATTGTTTTGTAGTGTGAGACTGGCGTCACATTTTAGCAAGTTGTCCCCATGAAACATGCTAGAAATGAATTCAAAACAGTTGTGTTTGATTCTGTTTTCCTCTCATCTCTCTGCAGATGCTGTGTATGTGCTGTGCTACAGTCTGATCCTGCTGTCCATCGACCTGACCAGCCCCCACGTCAAAAACAAAATGTCTAAGAGGGAGTTTATCAGAAACACTCGCCGAGCAGCACATAATGTCTCAGATGACTTCGTAGGCCACCTCTATGACAACATATACCTGATTGGCCATGTGGCTGCGTAGCTGCATCTATACAAGCTGTCCAGTATAAATGCTCATATTGCACTGAAGAACAGGAACTGGTGATTGGGATGTCTGGAAAGCGTGGAACATTGTGGAAATGCATTTTAACAATTTCCATGTCCTTCAAGGAATATAACAACAAATAAATCTTACTAAAAGTAAAACAAACAAAATTCGCCACTTCACTGTGAGACGGAACTGTGCTAGTACGCTAGTAATTTTGTTTAATCAAAGGTGTGAAATCATCTGAAATGAATTTAAAAGCAAGTCATTGCAAAGAAGATGAGCATGAAGACGAGCTCTGACACTGCACTGACAGATGGGGACTACTGATTGGTGGAGAATCGAGGAGGAAGAGGAGCCCTTCCCTCAGCCCGTCACAGTTGCTGGGACAGTTGTGGATTTCCTATGGGACTGGAGCTGCTTCTCATTCACCAGTGGGACAAAGACTGACCCCCCCCCCCATTCTTGTAGGAAGTGACGCAACAGGACCAAGGCTAACATGAGATTACTCATTAAAATAGTATTTACCAATGCAACTACTGACAAAGCTACTTTGGAACTATTTAACAAATCAGCTGACCTTGATACATTTTCCAGTGGTGACAACCAGAATGTCCAAGTGTCAAGATTCAGCCAGAAGAACAATGTATCCTTGTCCTAAATCTTTCTCTGTCCTGCACAAAAAAGTTGTAAATCGCTCTTTTCAGCTCGATGAGCGTCACCTGTTCATGAGTAGGTGCATGCACGTGAGATTTTACATTTTACAGTTTCCCTGAAATTGGCATATAAGGCTGCCTGTGCTGCTCTGTTTGTAGACGGGTTTCATTCACAAAAATAGAGGGACAGATGAAGGGCTGAAACCGGCTGACACCGGGCAGAATGCAAATACGACACCATGATGTCAGTGGTTTACAGCGGCTCCACAACAGTTTCCAACTACGTCCTCAGTTACATTGACACATACACATACATTGGGTCCTGTTTCATAGTCAATTTGATAGTCAAATTTTTGTAGGAGCTTTTGTCCAAATGAGTTTCTGCTGTGGAGGAGATGTGCTTTTTATGCAGCAAGTAGAGCACAGTAGCAGGAAATGGTGAATAGTAGTTGGAAAGTCAGGGTCTGGTGATGGACCTGACTAATTGCAGTATCATAATCACTGAAATTGCTGAAGTCAAGTGCAGAGAAAGATCATATTAAGTGCAAAAAATTAGAGTTTTCATCAAGCCATTCAGTCATTTTGGCTCTTGAATTGTCATGAAGGGATACAGGGATACTACTGGCTGAGGTTTGTGGGTGACAGTGCAAGTTCTTGAAGTTCTTGTGTTTTAAAAAATAATACATGTATAATTTCATATTTTTTTTGCACAATGCACATGTACTGTGCAGAAGTTACCAAAAGTTTAGCTTTAGTTGTGGAAGTCATAGGCTTCCACTCTTTTGAAAAATCCTTGAAAAACTGCCCATAAAAACATAGCTACTGCTGCCATGATGACATGATAGTGTAATCCATCTATTTGACTTGGACATGCAGATTTATAGATACTTTATAACATCACAGCGACTACTGGTGTATAGTTCTAGAGGCTTTACTAGGGTATTAGGGTTTTAAAGAGAAATTGAAGTCAGATATATGAAATACTTCCAGCCTTTGCTTTTTAAAAGTAAATCTAACAATGATGCCCATCCGACCTGAATGTAGTATTGTCACTCTGTGCTAGTAGCTTATACCAACGAGTGCTAGCAGCTAGCATGTAGCTAAGTGTCACAGTGGTCACTGAATGTAGCCATAGCAACACACAGGGTGGCTGTTTGGCAGTTTTGTATTTAAACCTAATTAAGGGAGTTTATGTCATAACCTAGAAAAGCTAGTTACAATACCAACACATATTTATTTTTTTATTTTATTTTTTATCCAAGTAAATTCTGTTCCAAGCCTTTTCATCAGACGGACACCTTACCATGGCTGAACTCATTCAATATTCATTTTATTCAATATCCATTACTGCTGATGATGCACACTGATTTACTGAGAAATTATGAAGGAAGTCCACTTTCTGTACTGTACTTTTTTTCTTTATGTCTCACAAACTGAATTGAGAAAGTGTTCCAAATATTTGACTCACTAAATCTGTCCTTGACTCTACTGACATGTTTCAAACACTGGCAGTTAAACAGCTTGAGGTATGAAAGGGCTGAAATAGAGTCACTGCTTAGAAAGAAAGCGTGCATCACTTATTCTATTGGATCTGTCACATTGAACATTTAGTCCAGTGATAGATATGGTCCTTCATCACTCCTGTGGCCTGTCATGCTCACTGAAGGTGATTCAGATATGCATTTTGTTTCTTAAGAACGGCAATGTGAGTTAATGTCATTAATAACAGTAAAGCTTGGAGGAGACATTGATAAATGAGTGATGCTGGGATTCATTCCATCCATTATTGTCAATATTAAGCTCTGAAGTCATTTATTGATGACGGCAGTACTACTGTAGCTAATGACTAATGCTAAAATAATATTAATTAATTAATTAATTAATTAAATACATGTTTAATTAATGATATTCATTAAAATAATAATACACAGGCCTACAGTATATGCATATAATTACTTGTAAGGAATCAGATGTAAAATGTAAACTGAAAATCCAATCAGATCCCATCTTCAATAAAAGGGACACTAACAGAACACGTATCAGTCTGACTGAAGTTAATGACTTCTTTAAGTCCGCCAACCTAAACGACCATATAGGTCGTTAGTCCCGAGCTACGAGGGAGTATTAGGCCGCATCGAGGAAAAAAAAGAAATCTGAAAATTTGAAAATAAAGTCGGAAGTTTGAGAATTCAAGAAAAAAAGTCAGAGTATTGTGAGAATAAATGGGTAATTTTACAAGACAAAAAGTCATAACATTACAAGAAAGAGTATTACAGCTTTATTCTCGTAATATTACAAAATTATCATTATCATTAAAAATGTAAAATTTTGAGAGGAAAAACAATTTTAAGGAATATTACATCAACCAATAAACCTGGTGAAAGGACAGTCAGTGGCAGCCTGAGCTGCTTCTGGCAGCTGCTGTTTGTCTGTCTAACAATAGAATAAACTCAGTTTCTTCACAAGCTTTTCAATGTCCTGATGATGATGATGATGATGATGCTGGTGATGATGATGATGTTGATGAGCCAAAAGATGAAATATCTCCTTATCTGTAAAACCTCTGCTAAAGTAGAACTTCACAGGATGCTCCACTTTCCTCTTTTTAAAGCTTCTGATGTTTCTCCACTAAATCAACACAGAACCTAAAATTACAACTTTATTCTTGTAATATTATGATTTTATCTCAAATTACGACTTTATTTTTTGATAATGAATATTGAATATTATGATTTCATTCTTGTTATTCAGTTTTTTTTTTGGTGGCCCTAATACTCCTTCATACCGACCCTACGACACAACCCACAGGACTGTTGAGCACCCTGACCAGTGGGAGGAGATACGGCACAGATAAACTGTGGAAAAATAAATATCAAACTCTTTTATGATACAATGCTGCAGTAAAGATTTGATAAGATTTAGGGACAAAACAAAAACAAAAAAAACTGGGTTAGGTTTATAACAACTACAGCTTCTAGAGGGCTTTGTTACCGGAACATAAACATATGTTATTTTGCTGAAACTGATTCTGTCTTACACAATGCCACTAGAGGTCACTCATATTAACCTAATGAACAATAAAATGTAACTATGGGTTGTAATAAATAGCTTGCACAAACCACGGGGGGTCATTTTTTCACTGCTTTTTGCAATTCTATTTGTGTGTGTGTGTGTGTGTGTGTGAGTGAGTGAGTGAACGAGAGAGAACGAGCATGTTTGAGATCAAACAGACAAAAAAGAGTAAATCCTCTTTAGACAAAATATGACCTTTGACATTTGACCTGTGTGTGTGTGTGTGTGTGTGTGTGTGAATATGACTTATTCCTGGGTGGTGTTTATGTACTGCAAATAAAAAGACACACACACACACACACACACAAAATTACAGCTGGATCGTACGTCCATGTCGGTGCCATATTGGTCCGTGCAAGACTGCTCTGTAAACAAGCACAAGTTCACGGAGGAGCTGCAGTTTTTGTGGATAAAAGAAAAGCAAAGTCTCCCCAGTGCCCCCTGATACGGCCTGGGAGCTGGAGCAGGAAAGGTTAACACAAATAAAATGCTGCTACTATAATATTATAATATATTGATGTTACAGCTCATTGTATTTGTAGGATAACAATAATACGGTATACAGCTGCCCTATACAATTATATATTGTTGTACTACTGCTACATCTCACGTGCTAACTTCTTTCTCTCACTATCTTATTCCATGTATTTTATTTCATTGATTTTATTCACTAGTTTTAACAATTCCTAATGACAATGAATTATTTTCCATCATGTAGCCTTATTCACTTCATGTAAACTTAATGTTGATACGCAGCTCCTTATGCAAAGCAGTGATTACAGCCTAAACTATCATTCTAATTAACTGGGGAACAAACTTTTATTTTTACTGCACGTAGATCATAAACCCTTGAATATAAAAAGGACTCGGTTGAAAAAATATAAACATTATAAAGCCTTTTATCCACAAAAACTGCAGCTCCATTTGTTCCTATTTGTTTATGGTTTTACCAGCACTGGAGGCCCAGAGTGTCATAGAAAGACCAACAGGAGAAGCTAAATGACTAAGCTAATTGATTAGCTAATAGGAAAAGGAAATGGAAAACTGAAGAGGGAATCCAGGTTTGAATTCCCATTTTTAAAATGCCTTTTCAAATAGTTTTCCAAATTGTATTATTTATTCACGAATTGATAAATGTATTTATAAATGGTTTATTTAATGATTGCTTTATGCAGGGTTTTTTTTGTAAATCCTTTTTTAAATCTGAAGTATTTATAGATGGATTAAGTTCCTTAAGATCCTTTTTACAATTCCTGTTTTTAAAGTCTATAAAAATATGAAATGAAGGAAATGCTTTTTACTTTTCTGTGACATACCTGGTCCTCCATACATGAGAGGCAGTGCTGCAGCTGTTCGGTTGTTTTCCTTTTCAATTCTAATTTTTTTTTTTCAATGAATCAGATAAGCTTAAAGTGCAATACAAAATTATTTAGAGTGACATGAAATGAAAATTTCCACAATATAGATACTTGATGAATTACTTTTAACTATAATTAAGCAAATGATGGCTTTAACACCACTGAGAAAAATAAATGGAGTAAATGACAAAAAGAAAAGAAAAAAAAGGGAAAAGGTCATCTTGATTTGTTTTCTAGGATTTAGGAGAGCTGTCTTTTTAAGTGATTAGACCTGAACTGGAAGGAGTGACTGTTACTGCACATTTGTGATAGAAAAGGTTTAGAATTCATATTTTATGGCCACATCAGAGATGCTAATGTACCTGCACTAGACTAAGAGTCATGCTGGAACATCTAGTCACAGCCTATCAGTTGTAACATTAATCTGCAGAATGCACGGCTACATGGACAGTTGAATTAGATTAGTAGATGTTTAATTTGCAATGTTATAAAAGAACCTAAATTGGGTCTAAGCAGGAAGATGAGGATGATGATGAAGGGGCTGGCATTTATTTAATCCAGCTCAGACCAGTGGGCCCAGGTCATTTTCTGGTGGTGTCCCAATCCAGAGAGCCTCACTTAAGTCTGATGGAGATGATGGATGGCCTCCTGAGCCCTATGGTCTCTGCACTTCATCAGCATGAGCAGCCACTGCTGCTGACACTGCAACACACACACACACTCACACACACACACACACACACACACACACACACACACACACACACACACACACACACACACACACACACACACACATACACACACGCACACACACACAAACACACACACACACACACACACACACACACACACACACACACACACACACACACACACACACACACACACACATACACACACACACACACACACAAACACACAATCTTCAGGCTGGTTCACACTGCGCTCCTGCTGCTAAAACACCCCACTATTGTTACTATGGTTACTGCCAACAATTATTCATTACCTCCTACTACTGTGCTTCTATTAGTAATAATAATACATACACATTATTATACATCCACTTTATTATTATAACACATTATAGGATTGTTACTGTGATGTAATGAAATAAATCAAGTGACAGCCTTAACTAATAAAATAAAGTTTTTCACTGTATTTTTAACAGTTGTTAATTTAGATATTACTGTGAATTATATTTACAAAATAAATGAAAATGATAAAAATAAAGAGGGAGAAAATAAAGTACATAAATAATAGATAAAAAATATGAATTTGACAGCACAAATAAGTCTTCATGCCAAATCAAATCAGTGCCCTCAGTAAAATAACACCTAGATAACAAATATACTAATACATTCTCATAAAAGAAAATGATTTAATTCCATTACCACAATTTCAATTTGCACAGCACTTTGAGCCCATTCTGTTAACCAGCCCATCAGTCAGCACAAACTCATGATGTTGAACTACAGAACTATTAAACTACATTTTAAATTCTACAGGAGAGCCCAAAGTTTCCAAACATACCAAAAACAGTTGGGCTGAATTTTGGGATTTCTGCTTCCCAAGAACTCACAACACTACAGAATACTCCTTTAAAATATTATATTGTTGCCTGACAAAGAGCCAATTCTGGATTGAAAAATTTTGTAATGTAAAAAAACTAAATTTTAAAGGGAGTTGCATGTTCCAGTGTTGTGAGTCCTTGGAGGCAGAACTTAGAAATACAGTTTTGGATGTCCTCTGGATATATGAAGATGTTAGTTTATAAAATATATGGAATACCCATAGTAAAATTTGTATATGTACATATATTAAACACATGTATGTGATGAATTTTTATATGCTATGCTGTGACCATATTTGTTAACAATATATATTTAATTTATATATGTAAGTTTATTAAAACAACATACATTTAAAAACTTTATATGCTTATACTGTGCATGTTTTTCTAACGTCTTTCTCATTAATTTTATAACATGTCTATCTTCACATTCTGGGAAAGTGGTTTCAGACTTATTTAACCCTATTGTATATAACATCTACATATACTGACATCCTTTGGGATAGAGATAGATTTGTGTAACATAAGCATACATACATAAACATACATATTTGTGTGGGCTACACATATATGTCAATATCCGAAATTGTTCCAATTTGTAATAGGTATAATATATAATTTTTACATAAGTCTTTATTATATATGTACATATATTTCATATATGGAGATTCAATAGGCCTATATATACATATATTACATTTGATTATGGGTACTGTGTAAAAGCATATGGTGGAATTGTCTATTGGAAAATGGTTGTCGTGATGTCTGTTAGCATCCAGCGACCACAGAAAGTGGTCCAGTAAAATGCAATTTTTAAATGAAAAGCACAGCAACATGAAGCAGAGATGGTGAATCAATAAAAGCTCAAACGAAAAAGGGCGGATTAAAACAGAACAAAAGAGAGGATATTAACCTCAGAGAGACAACAGAGAGAACAAGAGGGAGAGATGCTGGCGCACTTAAAGAAACCAGAGGATGAACAGAGAGTGGGAGGAAGAAAATGAAACAAAAAGAAGAATTAAATGATGTCACATTGCTGCGTGTTGACAGTCAGGAATGACTGGTGGTCATTTTGTACACTGACAGACAGTTCAGTGTGTGTTTGGACAGATGATCTGTGTACTTGTGAGGGCCAGTTTGAGTTATGGACCTAACGGTGCGAGGACATTTTGGCCAATCGTCAAAACTTCAAAGGGCTGTTTGAGGGTTAGGACCTGGTTGTAGGGTTAGGGTCAAAATCAGGTTTAGGTTTGGGGTTAGGCATTCAGTGGTGGTTTAAGGTTAGGGGAAGGGACTAGGGAATGCATTATGCTTAATGTCCTCACAAAAAGACAAGTACGTGCGTGTGTGTGTGTGTGTGTGTGTGTGTGCGCATGGCAGTAAAGTTATTTTTCACAAATGGGGAAAAAAAGTGACATGAAACAAATATAATGAGTATAAAAAAACAGACTAAATGAATTCTCAGATGTGGACTATGAGTCTTAGCATTGAAATTTGCTTTGATATTTTGACTTTGTAATTTAAACAAATGAAATAAAAAAAAAAAAGCCAAAATGAGGCTTGACATAGCACACTGTAAAACCCTTTTCTTAAACTAAACATTTTTTTAACCTCTTTGGATCCTGAAGGCTTTGTTTGAGAATGTGTAAAAAAAACAAAGTATTTGGGTGCCGCTGTGGTTCACCTAGTAGCACACATACCACATTAGGCTTAGTCCTAACAACAGTGGCCATGGGTACGAGTCCAGCCCACAGCCCTTTGCTGCATGTCATCCCCTCTCTCTAACTTTCCTGTCTATCTCTCACTAGCCCGTTAGAATAAATGCAAAACCCCAAGAAATAACTTTAAAAAAAGGCAAAGTATTTGTAAAGAATATGTTTGTTTATTAATTTAATAGGGACATTGCATATTAATGAAAACTGCTTTGAATGTGCAAAGGTTAGAACGAGACAAAACGAGCCCACAAGTCGTCTGTGCAGCAGGTTATTATGACCTATAGTTAGGTTTTGTTGCTAGGCGACATCTAGTGGTCGTAGTAATTATGAGAGGAGTAAAGGGAGAAGTGTTGTGACGTAATATAAAGAGAGACAAAGTTCACGTGAGGAGGAGGTTGTGGTGGATGGATGAGTATGAAACAGGAGAGCGCTGTTCCATACCCATGTGAAAGTAGCAGTTTATAGTGTAACCACAGCAACAAAGACCGAGTAATGTTGAGGAAGTATTTATTTTAACCTAAACCTAACCTCTAGCTAACCCCTGGCAGAGTGTAAAACGTCCACCATTTGATAGGCTGCTGTCCTTACAAGCCAGATTCAAATTCACCTCATCATTTGTTTACCAAACCTTTCATTGCCATAAAGCCTGGACTACTCTGGTTTAACTGATCCTGATTGTTTGTCCTGATAACCTGTACTACGAAGCTGGTTATCAACTGGTTCAGTTAACCCTGGTTTACCTGTCCATGTACGAGCACGTTCATGGGAAAGAGGCAGTTAATTATAAAAAACATCGTCAGAACCATGAATAAAGTATTAATATGATATGAGAAGAAACACTAATACCTGCAGGTGAATTCAGTTATAGTGACTTCATAATGTCAGACTGTTTCTGCTGCAGAGAGGAGAGAAAGAAAAGAGGAGAGGAGTAGTTGATGTCTGATGAGTCAGATAGTTTTTATTTCCAGTTGTGGTCTCAGAGTCTCCTCATGTTATTCTGAGCTGCAGTGATGAAGAAGACAGTAAAAGCACTGACACTGTCAGAAATCCTGTTGGATTAAAGAATTTGTGTTCAGGTCATTTGAAGCTCTAATAGTTATTATGTAGTTATTTAGTCATAAACTCTCCTCTGTTTGTTCGAGGCTCTGTTTTAAAACTAGAGTGGACACATGGAACGACTCAAACTGATCTATACAAATATCTATTGTTCTTTATTATTGATCACTTTACTGTAAACTCTTTTGTCCCTGTCAGGATCCGGTAGAAATGATGACTCATTTTTTCCAGGTATCTGATTGGTCAGAAGTTTGGCTGTTGATAGGTTTTGATCTGATCCTCTGAAGTTAACCTGCGCAAGAGCAGGTGAGGACTTCAGTATCAGTTACCATGGTGATTTACCCTGGTAAGAAGTGAACCATCATTGTAGGACTGAAAACCCCAAGTTAAACCTGAAGTTAAAAACTGCAACACTGCAAGAAGCTTTACTCTGACTCAGTTTGGAGAAACCAAGAAACTTTGACTGAGCAGTGAGCTTCTAATTCTATTATTTATTCATGAATTAATAAATGTATTAATAGTTTATTTGATGAAAGTGACTGATTTTGTAAATCAATTTTGAAATCTGTATTTATTGATGGATTAATCATTCATTTATGAATTCTTTTTACAATTCCTATTTTAATGACTATTAAAATTGCTTTTCCTGTGATATCCCTGGTCCTCTGTACGGAACATTGAATTTCTTGTTGAATTTGCACTGTCACTGTTTTGTAAAATACACTGTGGGGAACATTGAACATTGCCGTCTGGTGTGTCTCTTGCTTGACATTTTATTTTGCGTGTACAGGTGGTTTAAGGGATTGGTACTTTCCTTTTCTTTGGTATTTTAGGCTGTGAAATTGTTATTGTATTACATTAAATTATATTTTTCAGACTGAGACTGATTGGCACCGTGGCACAAAAGACAAGTCGTGTGTACACCAAAAAACAAACAAAATCAACTAGTTAACAGGCTGGTCAAAAACACACACCCAACTGAAATCACACAGTGTTTATTCCTGATAACCGCAGTGTAAAAGGACAATAAACTGACATGCCTGAGTTGCTAGATTTGCTGGATCTATCCAGTGAGGCATTGCCATCTGCTGGCCAGGAGGTCCAACTGCAACCTCTTCCCTCCATAAGCAGGTAACCCCACCCTCTGCTAGGCAACAGGAGGATCCTAATCCTGGACGAGGGAATGGAGAAGACAAGACATTACTGGACATGGAACTCACAGGCGATGACACTCCACTTTTAAAGCCTCCTGATAAGAAAACAAAGTAAGGTTTCTGGCAGAACGTCACCTACTTCCAAGGTGCATGGAGGAGGGAAAACTCCAGCAACACTTGTAGTAAACAGAAGAACTGTATTAGACCGATGTGTTTTGCCTCGTGGCCTTCATCAGGGTCATCACAAAACACATCACAAGTAACATTTAAATGAGATTGGTACGACAGGTAAAATACATAAGACATAAAAATACATAAATATACATAAATACACCCAAACCAATCCAAATCTAGATAACTGAGCTATAAAACAATATAAAAATGAACATCATAGACTATAAAAACTCACTGAGAAGTCCTCATTCACGCCCCCTGGAGATAAATGATGTTAAGATAAAAAAAAAACCCAAAATGCTTCCCTCTTCCTCCTGAGGGAATCAACATTACCGCCTCTTCATGTTTGTGTGATGAAGGCAACAAGCTGAAATGCATCTGTCTAATGAACTCCAAAGCCTCCTGATGACACGAACATACAGCACACCTGAACTGAATAATTCATCAGTCGAAAGCAGAGCAACAAATTCATATTTAGAAAATACTGGACGTCCTAACAAGATTAATTTGCTCTGCAGGGAGCAGCCTCTCTAATTTTTGGTGGCTGCAGCATGTGTCCTTAATCCACACGTCATGCACAGGTCAGGTGGCTGCCTGCAACCAACCTGCCACCAGAGCAGACAGGAGAGAATAAAAAACAATAAAAAAACAAAACAACCCTTATGTCCAAAATAAAGAAAATAGTATGTATGTATGTATGTATAAAAATTGACCTATTGTAGTTATGATTCCCATACTGCCCACTCCCATTGACCCAATCCCTCTTTTCCTGTCACCCCATACAGAACTATAATATATGAAATATATGTCCCTATATCAAGAATGGTGTCACCTATAAGGGCTTGTACTATTATCACATATATACATCCTCTGGATATACAAAGATATAAGTGTATAACATTTATGAAATATCTATTGTAAAATTTGTATATGTACATATATTGAAAATATTATTATGTAATATATGTCTACAATATAGGCATATATATATAAACATACATATTTTAATGGGACAGACATATTATATGAAATTGTTCTATTTTCTAATATGTTTTTATCTATATGATGATTTTTTATATGGTGTAACATGTTGCTACCATATATGTTAACCATATACCTATATTTAATTTATATATGCAAGTTTATTAAAAACAACATGTAAAAATTCTTTATATTTATACTGTATTTTTTTCTTACTAATTTCTGTATTGATTTTTTCCATTCTGTCATCTCAGAGTTTTATCACTGTATATCAATAGACAATCAATATGACAGGCTTTGGGATGGATATATATTTATGTAACATTTGTCTACAATATAAGCATACACATACATATTTATATGGGCTGGACATGTATGTCAATATAGGAAATAGTTTCAATTTCTAAAAGGTTTTATATTACATTTTTACATGTGTATGTGTATGTTTTTATTTAATGTGTTCATATATTTCATATATTGACCTTCAATATATGTACATATCTTACATTTGTGTATGGGCCATCCCACTCAGACCCAGACTCAGATGAGGACTCTGTTGAGACCAGAACCAGAGACTAGCAGACGTATCAGAACGGTTAGCGTAGTTAGCATCTTTTATTTTTTTATGCTGTTTGTTAGCTTGTAACTGGCAGTGGCTGACACAGTGTTAGCGGTTGTGCTAATGCTAACTCTCTCTCTCTGTACTGACAAGGTTTCAGGTTTATTTAGCCCCGCCCCCCGCCTCCACAACTAGACAGGATTGGTTCCTTAGGTTTGTGACGTATGAAACCCTGGCTGTCTGAATCTGTTTTTATGAGACTGTCATAGGTTCACTGCAGTTCACGGTGGAAACACTCAGTCATGGTGTTGATGATTATTTCACTCATCATATGGACGTTAACAGGTTTAAACACTTGATTTTCATCAGAGGGCCCTTAAAGACAATAAGCTCTACATTGTTAATAATCCTTTTTTGTTTTGTTTTAGTTTTTATTTTTGTCTTTTTGTATTCGATTTTGTTCTTTCTCAACTGGAGGCAGAAGATTGTTGAAGCATAAAACCAACTCATACCACACATATAACTCATTTTCCTATTTTAAACATCATAAAACAGTTCAAAATGCCAAAATGTCTGCTGTTTGTGTTGTTTGGCAACTTCCTGCTAAACAAGAGGAGTTGTATAATTCTGAGTTTTAAATCCAAGAGGGAACAACTTTACGCAAGAGTCTGCGTTCTGCTACACAATATTACTAAAACTGTCGGTCCAACCGAGATAACGTTACACAGCTCTCTCTCTCTCTCTCACATACACAGGCTGCCTCTCTCTCCCCTCTGTCACAGACAGACATGTTGGGGCCTCGCTGTCTCTCTCTCTCTGCCTCACTCTTATGTTTGATTTCTCCACATCTCTGTTATTACATCTCTTCTCTCCTTTCCCCTTGCAGCCGTCTGTCGGACTCAGGCTACCTTCTTCACCGTTGCTAATGTTTTTAGCACCTTTCTCCTCCTCTACAATCTACTTCCAGATTTACACAAATATGATTCACATTTCAAATAATATGTGCTTGGTTCTGGCTGTGAAGCTATATGTGCTTACAAAGTTATAGCTTCTTTACCGACAGTCTAACATTAACACATTCATTTCAAATGGTAAATAAATACCAACATCATAAGTGTCTGGTTCAGCTGTCCGGTAGCTAAAGTTAATCCACACCTTCCATATCAGTCGGTGTCAGGAATTTTCCATGGCCATGGAATAACATGTTATATCATTCAAGAGGAAGTATTTGTATTAATAGTTAGATTTAGATTTTTTATTTCTTAAAAGACTTTTAATAGAAGTATCACAGATGATTTAGCTTTAGTGAATTTTATTATTAACAAAAAGTAATAAAGTGAATATGCTTTCTTTTGTACTGACTGTACTGAAATTCCAAAGGCATCTCTCCTCACCGAGTTACAGTTCGATTTGGCTGATGTTTTATTTAGTTTTATTTTTTGCTTGTTTGGTCTTTTTTTTTCTTTTTTTTTTTTTTTAACAACTACACCAACCCCAGTGTGACTGAAACAACACAAAATTTACAAAATCTGTAAGAGGCAAAAATCTGTCCAGGCCATTGGCATTTTTTCATGTTTAGTTTCAGACCCTTCAGAGCAGCTATTAACCACACTGTTGTCCAGGCTCTCTACGCGCAGCTGAAGAATGCTGCCTTTGTCTCAGCTCTTGTCAGATGATGTGCAACACTCAGCAGCAGCTTGCAGAGCATTGCAGCCCGAGCAGAGACGCTCTCAATGATGATTTATTAGTTCAGAAGAAACACAAAGGCATGATCACTGTTAGATTACGTTCTCTCTCTGTCTCCCTGCATCTGTCTGCTGCTTGATTTACTGCTGCTAGTGCAGCTCCGGGACAGCAGAGAACTGCTAGCTTATGTTTTCATTACAGACAGGAAGGAAGGAGGAAATTGAACGAGGTGAGCACTGAGCATTATGTGAATGAAAAAAAGTCTTTCTATCAGTGATCAGGCTGAGATGTTGAAACACACTATAAGGAGGAGACGGCAGCTGACACTGTCTGATGAATGATGAAAAAAATGTTCTCCTATCTATCTATCTATCTATCTATCTATCTATCTATATATATGTATACACACACACACACACATATATATATATATATATATATATATATATATATATATATATATATATATATATATATATATATATATATATATATATATATATATATATATATATATATATATATATATATATATATATATATATATATATATATATATATATATATATATATATATATATATATATATATATATATATATATATATATATATATATATATATATATATATATATGTACATATAAATTCACACAAATACCACAGTGGAAAAAAGTGGGATCATCTTGTCATCTTGTCAGATAATGCGCAACACTCACATATTTTCTAGCAGTGCTTCTAGCTGTGTTGCAACTGCAGCTCTAGCCATTAAGTCAGAAAAACCTTTCCACGTGTATGTGCAACAGCAGAAAAGCGCTGCACTTTGAGTTAATGCAACACACGGGCTCCAGGCCAGAGGGGCTGCTAAATGGGATAAGCTCCTAGTTTCCACTTTTGAGAAGCTGTTCTTGGCAGATCAACTTCACACTGTTGTTTTCCATCACAGAAATAGTGAGTTGTAGCATCAGTGAACTTAAGAGCTGACACGACACTGACCAAAATACAGTCATTAGCTATACACACCTATAAGCTATACTGCTTATCCTTGATCCTTGTGAAACCAATCCCAGCTGACATTGGGTGAGATCAATCTCAGTTTAGTGTATCAGCATGCTAACTGTTTCTAAGTAGCACCTCTAACACCTGAGGCTGGTAGGGATGGGGAAATCATTTTGGCAGGTATTTGGTCATAAACCAAAGTATTGGACATAATTAAAAGTTTTGACCTGATGATGGTGCAAGATTAAAAGTCAGGCAATCACCACAGTTATTACAATTTATCCTCTGGGCACCTCTGTACCAAATTTCATGTCAATCCATTCAATAATTAACCATGAACCAACACTGATGATAAACCATGGCAATCCATCCTAAAGTTGGTGAGATACTTCAGTCTGGACCAAAGTGGTTTTCCATAGACAGACCAACAGTGTTGTTCCTAGAGCCATGCCACTAGTTTGCTTTAAAATGTAGGAACATTCATACAAGAGCCAACTGTGACCATGGTTTTAATCAGACTGAAATGTTAAACACTGATGAGTTACAATTGTAGCTTCGTTCACTTCACACTGCAGTGACTAATGTTGGAAAATTAAGCTCACAGTAAGTAACATCTGCCTGTAGGGGTCTGTCAATCAATACAATAACAAAAGACGGCGTTCAGGTGACCATGAAATGGTGTGGGATCATGGGAGTTGTTGTCCTCACCACCATTACCACAAGCTCCTCTCGGTTTGGATTCCTCCTGTGTCAGTGGTTCAGGAAATCAAACAGACCCGGTTTCTAACTGTTAGAAACACTGACTAAAGCAATTTGACATTTAAAGTCAGTGTTTGAGCGACGCTGTACGGAGGACAGAGACTCAGGGAAGAGCTGGAGCTGAGCTGTCTAACATTTCCTCAGCTTGTTTCTCTGATAACTTCAGATCCAGACGTCCGACGACTAAAATCCTTCATCTGGTTCAAATATAGAGTGAAAACCACCAAGGTGTAAAAAGTGCATGTGACTTAAAACAAGACAAACAAACAAAGACACTGACACATGATCATAGAGGATATGATGTCGTTGACAGGCGACCAATGAAATGTTTCTTTGTTTTGAGAATTGATGGAAACATTTGTGATAATGTAAGAACACAACTCAACAACATATAGAACATAGCTCTAATTATTTTTAGACATTTTAATGTGGAAATGTTACAGATTACAATACTTATTTAGAGGTTAAAGCTTGGCTGTGAAGTGTCACACAATGTGTAGTGATGATGTGTATTGATTTGGTCAAAGACACGTTCAGCCACATCAACACCAATGTGTTTGCAGTATTTCTTCATGTCCACATTAACATAGACTGGACATAACAGTACAGCGTTTGTAGCTAATCAGTGGTGAGCAGACATGTCTGTAGTTAGCAGCGGCTTTCTTAGCCATGGCCTGCTAGCTAGATATACAATGTAGATTAGAAAAATGTCATGTGAGTGTGTGGCAGCTCCGGCCATCTGTTAACCAGCTGTGGAATGATGTCTCTCTCTGTTGCTCTGTTGCTCTCTCGCTCTCTTCCTGACCCCTCCTCTTACAGAGTGAGAGGTCAGTTGAGCTAAGTGGTGCAGAGATGCTTTATGGGTACAAAAAACTCTGAGGAGCTTAGGTCACTGACAGCTTATTAAGCACTCTAGGGTTAGACTGATACATTGTGCTCAGTAGCACTGTATTTATGGTAGTAGTTACTGTGTACATCTCCTAAGACTCATGATAAACACTGAGGAGAAATCAGAGTTTATTACTGTGTGTGTAAAAACTACTTTGAAATGTGTATAAAGTCAGTCCGTCAGACTGTTAACAACTGACCTGATCTGAATCAATTCACAAAGTTACAAAGAAGAATGATTTTAAACTTCTCATGTAGAAACTTCAGGACCCAAACCCAGCTTCAATTTCATCTACTGCACCCTCCTTTAATGCTGTTTGATCCTTGTGTGGCCACTCAGGAGAAATGTGTGTGTATGTGTGTATGTGTGTATGTGTGTACTATACAACAACCCTGCAGCCTTTGACCTAACAAAGTAATGTTGCTTCAGATGAATGTTTCTGTGCTCCGTTCATTGTTTTCATCATTCAGAGACAATTAAAAGCACTCCAAAATTAAAGCTGCAAGCACTGTTGCACTTTGAACCCAAGTAGCAGCCACAGTGTTAATGCAGGTTGTACGACGAGCTCTGGATTTGCATGACTGTTGGACACAGGAAGTGAAACATCACTTCCTGTGTCCACCAGTTGCATGTTTGTATTGAAAAGTGTGCTCTTGGCTGGTTTGATCTTTGTAATGATATTATTCTTTACAAAAACAAGGTGTTCCTTGAACCCTCATCCCAGCCCTGATACCGTCTGTGCTCAGGCCCTAATAATGATAATAGGCTAATTAAAGCTGGAAGCAACATTGATCAGGCCCTCACACTGTCATGCACATCGGGGGTTCTGGTGGAATGCTGGTTGATGCAGCTGTATACTTTTGCAACCATCGGACACTGTGCTAATGAGTTATTTCCTGTGTGAGTGCGTGGTGGTGGACATGGTATATTATATAAAGTTTTGCATCATTTCCTGTGTCTACTGTGTGGCACGTTGTTCCTGTATATCAGGTGGAGACCAGAACATGAAAAATTCATGTAAATCAAATGATTGCAACACAAGTCATATTCCCTGTTTCCTGTAGCCATTTACATGCTAATGATAGCATGTAAATGTCTTCAGGCTGGGAGGCTAATCAAACATCAAGTTTGGGGCAGATTGGACAACAACAACAAAATATCAAAATTTGTCGCCACAGACACTTTGTTGAGTCAAAAACCAAAGGCTTCTCAATTTATCCTGGTAAAATCTGGCTAATTCTCTAGGAATTTGTACAACACCTATTACTGGTAGAAAAATGTAGCCTACAAAAATTGCGGCTTTTTTTTAGACATAAATATGATATACTACCAGTTTTACCACTTTCAATTTGGCAATTTGGCCACACCCATACCCAAGACCCATATCAGATATTAGCTTACATCACTTCTGATGCAAGTTTTGTGAGTTTTCAAAACCCTTAGCACTGCAAAAATGCTTGAGATAATCAAGGGCACTTTAGAGCCAACATGCTACACCCATTCCCACATCAAATCAAATTACTTCAAAAATGGTTGCAAAGTTTCATGAGTTTTGACACATGCTACAGACTTCAAAAATGTGTTTATAAATGAAAATTGATGCACAAAATCCAAAATGGCTGACTTCCTGTCTGGCAAGAAGGTATAAAAAAAACCAAACATGTCCGGAACAATGACAGCAATAATCCGCTCAGATTCCATGAACATCCAAACAGCATTATCTCAACGTGGCCGTGTGTTTGGGGCATTATGGAGCCTGCTGGACCAATGACTACAGAACATTGCAATTTTTGCAATTAGATTTTGAATATGCAAACACGTGTGACGTGTGAACCAATTGCCAGTTGTTTTTGAGCTAATAATAATACTGATAATATTAATAATAATTAGACCTATAGGCCAGTATTAATGGGGTCCAAGCCCCCTGAGCCATTTGCACCCAGTGATGCAAGATTAACCAGCAGGTCCACTGGCACAATGCAGGTCTCAGGGTGAGAGCGGCACAGAGATCAGTAAACATTCCACCAACACTGGAATTTTATTATTATTATTATTATTATTGTTGTTAAACATAGTTTGAAAAGATCATTTTAGCATATTTCATGATTTTGTAACAAAAGCGTGACCTAATGGCTGATTGGCGCCAAATGTTGCACAGAGCCTCAGTGCGACATGATGTTTTGAATTTAACCTACAGGAAGTTGTTGCTTTGAAACTTGATAATCAAAATCCTCTTTATAACTTTGGATCAGGAGTGTCCTTTGCTTCTATTTGCTTCTATTTACAAAGTTTCATGCAGTTTGGAATCAATGACTACGAGGAGTTGGAAAAAGTAGGTTTCACATAATTTACTAAAAGACGATCCAGAGATTCAGAGATTCAGCCACTTTCAGGGAACACGTCGATGCAAGGTTTTTCAATATGCAATATACAATGTGGGAGTTAGAGACCAAAAGTCTCTTTCCTTACTAAAAGTAATAATCCCTACAAAAACAATAGGTTCTTTGAACCTTTGGGCCCTGGCGACCTCGGGTCCTATAATGATGTGTCACTTAGAATATTTATACCAATGGGTAGCTCCGTTCACCAGTTTCTTGGTTTTTAATGACATTGCAGTTACAGTGGCTTTCTGTTCCATTGCAGATAGTGTTTGGAATGTTACTTTTGAAATGTGATGGGTTACAGATTAATAATTATTTTTATATTACTATTACTAGTCATGTGACTTATTAAATTTGATTACTTCCCAGTTCCATTAATTTAGTCAGTTGGCGGCTTTTAGAAATTTCACAACCTGATGACCTCTGCAAATGAATATTTAATGAAAACACAATGCTGTATGAAGTTAGTGAGTGTTGTTGGAGCTCACATCTGTCACCTATCTGACCCACACCATCTGCAGATATGCCAAAAGAAGATGTTCCTCCTCAGCCAGAGTTAGATTCAACTTTAAATGGATAAAACTGACATTTTTATCCATCACTTTACATTCAATAAAACTACAAAATGAAAACATATTTTGAATTGTTTCAGAAACTGAAACGTCTTATTTACAGAAGTATCCAGCCCTTTTGCTGTGGTGCTCCAAATTTTTGCCAGATACATCCTGTTTGCTTTAATTATCCGCCTGTGGCAAACTGAACCTATGGGATGGCACATCCTTCCAATAGTGTTTATAAGATCCTACAGTTCAGTCTGCATATCATGACAAAAACCAAGCCATGAAGTCCAAGGAACTCTCTGAGATAAAACTGTGGTGAGACATAGATCAGGGTCAGTGTATAAAACTGTTTCTACAGATCTGAGGGGGAACCACTGTACAATCAGACTTTCCTTATAAATGATAATGAATGGTTACAACTAGTTTATTAATTAGCTCGCTAACACTTAATAAATCATTTATAAGCTT
>NW_019174522.1:534182-536286 GCF_002260705.1 Seriola dumerili | reverse complement strand
TTATAACCACATTAAAAGTAAAAGGAGGCAAACAGTGACCTGTTGCTTGCAAAACATAGTGAGCCCCACATGTCCTCTTGTACAGCCTGTACATGTCCTCAATCATACTATTAGTTTACTGAGCTTTGCTTTGAGTTTCTCCGATCAATCAGCAGTTTGTAGTGCCTAGCTGCTTCATCACGTTGTGTCTCAGTTACTAGCATCATGATAAGCCAGCATCAGCAATCTTCATGTTCAAACATTTCATTTTGGGCAGATCAGATATGGCAGAATCAATATGATCATAGTCAAATTAATCCATTGTCATGGCATTTCATGTTTTACACCATTTTATTTTATTAATAGCAGTGTTACAAACTGGTACGAAGGTATGAATGTGTGTAATAACACACCTAATTTATTAATGAGTTTACTATAGTCCTGAGCTCGCTTTTACCAGTTATAAAAGGGTATGTAATCATGATTAAGTGTCAGATTACTACTCAAACAAAGCTGACTGTATCATGTATGAAACTGTTTAGTAATATGATTTTATATGACTGTGTCAACTAAGTGCCGAAATTAATCGTTAATTATAAACCAATATTTATAAATCCTTTATAAAGGTAGTCTGATTGTAAGGGTGGATAGTTGAGTGTTCCCAGACAGCAACAGAGGCCTCAATTCAACTGTACAAGAGTAAGAAGTCTGGAACGCAGCGTGGACTCTTCTGAGAGAGTTGGCTGTCTGGCCTCAGAGTAACTGGGTATAAGATGGAGGGTGACCAATGAACAACAAGTAGGTGCACTCCAACACAGCATTCAGAAGTCGTCTGCAGAGAGCAGGAGAACCATGCCTCTCCAATCAATCAGGCCTTTAGCAGTAAAAGTGGTTAGAAAGAAAGAGGTAGCAAGGCCTGAGACGGGCCCGCTTGTCGTTGTTGTATAGAATCAGAGCAATAATGTCAGCCCGACCCACGCTGGAGCTATATGACTAATTTGTGTATGGCAACCAAGCCCTGCTAAGAGTTAACTCCAATTAACTCCTTCCAAACGCTCCTCCAGCCTGAAACAGCCATTCACGTCTTGCAACCACCTATGCTAACGATGCCATAGGATCGTCTCCATCGAAAATAGCACCTCAGTTCAGTCTGCATATCATGACAAAAACCAAGCCATGAAGTCCAAGGAACTCTCTGAGATAAAACTGTGGTGAGACATAGATCAGGGTCAGGGTATAAAACTGTTTCTACAGATAGCTGACAGCCTCATGTCTCATTAGTTACTGAGTTCAGCTATCCTGTAGAAACAAGTTTTATACCTGACCTGATTCTACTGTCTCACCACAGTTTTTATCTCAGAGAGTTCCTGGACTTGCGACTGGCTTGGTGTTTTTGTATTGATATGACAGAACTGGAAACTGTGCAGATCTCTATAAAACACCTATTGGATAAGGATGTGCCATCCCTAGCGTTCGAAGTTTTGCCACCAAGGCGGATTATATTAGAAGCAAACAGGAGTAGTCCCGGGCAAAAATTTGGAGCAACCACGAGCAAATAGTGGCTGCGGATACTTCTTGTAAATGAAGACGTTCAGTTTACAAACAATTTCAAGAAAATATGTTTCATTTTTGTAGTTTGTATTGAATGTAAAGTGACATGCGATTAAAAATTGCCAGTTTTTCCATTTAGAAGTTTGAAACTCATAACTCTGGGCTGCAGGAGGAAACACTCTTTCTTTTAGGCAACTATCCTGCACAGATGGGTTGGTATCAGATAAGCTGACAGAGATGTTGAGCTCCGAACAACATCACTAAACTTCATACATCATTGTGTTTTCATTAAATATCTCATTTGCAGCAGAGTCATCAGGTGTGCATAATTTTCTCAAAAGCCGCCAACCTGACTAAATTAATGGCAACCTGGAAACGCTAAGATCAAATTCTAATAAGGTTTCCCACGAGTGCACTAGTAATACGTCAAGTACTAAAAAAAAATTATTTAATCTGTAACCCATCGACATTTCAAGAACATGTAACATTTCCAAAACACTATCTGCAATGGAACAGAAAGCCACTGTAACTGCAACTGTCATTAAAAACCAAAGGAAGCTGCTTGTGAACGGAC
>NW_019174522.1:461661-534157 GCF_002260705.1 Seriola dumerili | reverse complement strand
CCTGTTGCTTGCCAAATAGTGAGCCCACATGTCTCTGTACAGTTCAGCCTCATATACTCATTAGTTACTGAGCTTTCTTTGTTTCTCCATCATCAGCATTTGTAGCTGCTGCTTCATCACGTTTGTTCAGTTACTATCAATGAACCAGCATCAGCATCTTCATGTTCAAAACATTTCATTTGGCAGATCAGATTATGGCAGATCATATGATCATATCAAATTATCCATCTTCATGCATTTCATTTTTACAACCATTTATTTATCAGTTACAAACTGGTAAAAGGATGATGTGTGTAAAACACATAATTTATTAATGAGTTACTATAAGGCTCCTTTTACCAGTTATAAAAGGTTGTAACTCATAATTAAGTAGTCAACATTAACTTGATCTTGCCAAATAGTGAGCCTGTATCCATGTATGAAAACTTGTTTATAATCATTTATTTATGATTTCTAAAGTGTCAACAACCAAATCAAAATCTTAATTATAAACCATTTATAAATCCTTTATAAAGGTAGTCTGATTGTAAGGTGGTAGTCTGAGTGTTCCCAGAAGCACAGAGGCCTCAATAACTGTACAAAGGAAAGAAGTCTGGAAGCAGCGGGACTCTTTGAGAGTTGGCTGCCTGGCCTCAGTAACTGGGTAAGAATGGAGGTGACCAAGAACACAATGGTCACTCCAACACAGCTTCAGAAGTCGTCTGCAGAGAGAGGAGAACCAGCTCTCCATCAATCAGGCCTTTACAGTAAAGTGGTTAGAAAGAAGAGTACAAGGCCTGAGACAGCCCGCTTGTCTTGTATGTATAAATCAGAAGCAATAATGTCAGGCTCCAACTGGAGCTATAGACTATGTTGTGTATCACCAAGCCCTGCTAAGAGTTAACTCAAATTACTCTCCAAACCTCCTCCAGCCTGAACAGCCATCAACCCTCAACCCTGTGCTACGACCCATAGGAGTGTCTCCTCAAAATAGCACCCCTTCAGTGGCAGGCGTATGGGACCTCGGTTGTCATGGTTACAGTAATAAGCACGCAGACTGTACCGAGAACGGCGAACACTGCTCTCCTGT
Organism: Seriola dumerili; assembly: GCF_002260705.1. Taxonomy (NCBI): domain Eukaryota; kingdom Metazoa; phylum Chordata; class Actinopteri; order Carangiformes; family Carangidae; genus Seriola; species Seriola dumerili. The sequence continues at coordinate 533,088 of NW_019174522.1, read as the reverse complement.
GTCACATTCATCCATCCACCACAACCTCCTCCTGACGTGGACTTTGTCTCTATTTGAACTACGTCACCGCACTTTTCCCTTTTGCTCCTCTCATAGTTACTACGACCACTAGATGTCGCCTAGCAACAAAACCGAACTATGGGTCATAATAACCTGCTGCGCAGACGACCTATGGGCTTATTTGTTGCAGGACGACAGTCTCTGGCAGCCATGTTTTGGATGACTGTATGACTAATATGCACAGTAACCTGGCTTCAACACTTGTCCTTCTCTATGTCGTGACCCATTTGCGGGTCAAGGTGTACTTTGCCTCCTGTCAGGACGTGATCTTCGTCGGAGTGGCCCTAGATACTGTTCAGACATGATGCTTGCAGTGCCTCAAAATTAGCAGCTGATGAAGTAACAAAAGATTTTTTTCTCTTGCAAACAGAGGCTGGATAATTAACCAGTTAGTTTATTGAATTGTTTGTATAAAGCCAGAGACATTTTCTTCTCCCAACAAACCAGCAGGAAGTATCAGAATCAAGCCAAAACAATAGGTCAGATTCATTAGAACAACAGTCTGCCTCCAATTCCTAAACCCCCCCCCCTTTGTTTCTCTCTTTAATAACAATTGTATCCATATTTTCATTTACTTCTCTTATGCATCACAGGTTGCCTTTTGCTCCAGTGCAGGAGTGCAGTAACAGTGTGGGGCTTTTATAACATGGAACAATGTATTGTATCATTTTTGTATAAAATACTTATTTACACCGAAGCCAGCTGCACTCACTTTTATGTAACAGTACAATAAAACAAAAACTCATTTAATTTTATGGCTGTGATTTAATGAACCTTGCTGATTGGCCATCCCATAAATTTTAACAATCCTTCCTAGATGTCATATTTAAATTTCAGCAACTTGCAGACAACGACACAATTGTAAGTCCCCGAATACCTAGATTCACCTTGCACTGTGTTCAAATTTGAAAAGAAAACAGATTGTGTGCTGCTGGTTGCAGTTTATAACTCTGACTCAGTAAACCACCTAGATGTTTTCTGATCCTGCATAAAATCCAGTGTTTCTCCTGCTGGACCGGGGCATCTTGTCACATGGGTAAGTTGTCACATGGATCATTTCGCCAAGACCAGAGGGCGCTGTCTAAAAGAACCAGCAGTTGCATGAGCCTGTAAGTGTTCTCAAGTCATTTTGCTCTTGACGTACGGCCTGTATTACTGTGAGCTGAGGTGAGAATCCTTTTTTTAATTTTCAACCCTAAAAGTAAAAATTCTAAACTGCACTAAGCCTTTAATTACAAAATATATATAATTATAAAATATCTTTTTGTTTGAATTTTCAAACAGAAGGAAGAAAATAAAGAAGGAAGGAAGGACCCAGGGAAGAGTTAAGGTTAAGAGTTTGATGGGGCTGAGTTGTTTCTTCATCTGAAAAATATAATATGAATTTACCCCATAATGTGACAACTTACCCTGTGATGGGGCAACTTGTCACAAAGGCATGTTCTGTACTTAACCATTTATAACTATATTAAAGTGAGGAATAAAAATCTAAAGATTGTTCATTTATGCACAAGATTTTATTGTTTAACTTAATGTGGAAAATGAGTGACTGTCATGTACTGAGACCAAAACATGGAGGTGAAAGAGTGTGACAAGACGCCCTGGGCTCCCCCCGTGGTTCTGTATTAGCTGTGGAACAACTCCTCTCTTCTCAGATGTTCAGGGTCTAATATGAATGTATGGAGCTGTTGATGGTCTGAGAAGCTGAGGTTGATCCCTGCAGGTTTGCCTCTCCCGACTATTGAAAACAGTTCCTTAAATCAAACAACAGCTCATTTACATCACCAACATTTACACTCTTTTTAGAACAGACGGAGCAGTGTAAAGAGAAACACACACACACACACACTCACACACAAATACACACACACACACACACACACACACACACACACACACACACACACACACACACACACACACACACACACACTTCCAGCCATGATTCCATCGCGTGTTTCCGAGATATTGGTGATTTTGCTCTTGCACTAATTTTGTCTCGGTGTGCACGACACCGTCCGTTCTTCACACGTTACTATATCCTATCCACGAGGACGCGCGCATTTGGCGTGCACGGGTCTCTGTGAGTGTATTTTGTATTTTGGGAGTTGAAATTGTAATGGGCTTTCACTATGGGGTATACCATTTATCATCTTTACAATCAGCAGTAGGTAAACCCACACACACACACACACACACACACACACACACACACACACACACACACACACACACACAAGCGCGTGCACTCGGGGTCAGCCACTTAACTCGCTTCAATCACAGGCGCTATTAACGTCATCACGGTATTATGTGGAAATTAGCACCGAGACATAAACTTGCTGTCGCTTTCATATTTCAAAGGAAAATTCTCTAATTATCATCCAGCCTCACACACTGATGTGATCATTTCAAGTCTTCAGACAATGCGTTATATTATTTAGTCTGTATTTAGTTTTGACTGCTGCTCTCACACCAGTTTTAATTTCCAACATTTTAAAAAACAAACATGTTTTTGGGTTTGATTTATTATTAAGACATTTAAGCAAGGATATCATCTTAGATACATTTTAGCACAATATAATGACGAAACAATGATACAATGATACACGCAGATCATATTGACGGGCTTTGATGTAGCCTATTATTATTATTAGTATTATTATTGTTATTATTATTATTATTATTATTATTATTAGTAGTAGTAGTAGAAGTAGAAGCCGATTATTCAGATTTTTTTTTTAATGTAAAAGCCATTTTGATAATCAGTTATTTTCTATATAAGGGCACTATACATACAAAATGATTGAATTGTATATATATAATCTTCATTTCCAAAATATAACAAAATTAATAAAGTTATTTAAAAAAGATTTGTCGTTAAAAATGATTTTCAGACCTTTATTATTTATTTATTGAGTCCGTTTGTGTCTTGTAGCTAATTGTACTGGTCTTACAGAGCAGAGTTGCTTCGGACAAGCCCGATTCATATTCAGTTTTCTGAATGCATTTAGGCTGCGTCGTTATGTTACATGTTTAACAGGCCGAGTGAATATGTCACTAATTGTATGGGGCTGATTATTATGGCCTGTATCTGACTTTTCTTAGAATTAATCAGTAGGTCATTTCTGAACATGTTGAAACGCTCCAGCAGACAAACAAAGGCAAACCTAAAGCTGCTTCTTTCTTTTGATTTGTAAGTGGTTATAAAGTTTACTGACAGTGGTTTTATTAAAAAGTCGGAAAGATCATTTTACAACCTATAAGAGCATAAGAGCAATAATTCTTGATTTGAGATGAGACGCTCTCGTTCCGTTTAATCTCCTCCATCCCCGCAGCAGAGCTTCTCTGTATAGTCTTCTAAAAATGAATAAATGAATAAGACGAAGTCAAAACTACTTTGAGTTTTAATGTAATTTACACACGCGCTCCTACACCTTCACGCACAGCTGTTCTTGTTTGGCTGTTGTTGAAGCGCGTGGGCTTCAGCCCGTGTGGATTAATTACAGCAGTCTCTAAATCCAGTGTGTGAAAGCTTCTGAAGGATCCGTGAAGCCTGTCTGCTCTGAGCCCGCTGCCGCTCCTCTGCCGGATAAACAGGATTCACACGCGTGTTCTCCACAGCGGAGCGCGTCCACAAACCCCGGTTAAAACCTTAATCGGAGCTATTTAGTTATTAAGCCACTTTTAGCTGTTATTCATCACCCCCCCCCACCCCCTCATTGTCTCCGTCGCCATCTCTTCTCTGTCTAAAATCTAAAAACTGCGTTGAAATGAATGACTCAGAAGTTTAATTCGAAAACATTAACATAAATTGTTGACATGATATTCGGTGCGAGCAGGTGAAGCGCAGTTTCCCAGGAACTCTTCTTCATTTTAATCCTTCATTCATCCCTCATGTGTAGCTACTGTATGTATTTTAAAATTGTGATGCTGTTTCCACTGTTTCTATTGGAGTAAAGCGCCGGCTGTGTGGTTGGCTGAGACTTACCTTCAGTCCTGTCCTGGAGTGTCAGACTGGAGCCAGTGCAGAGCTGCTGAGCAGCCTGGAACTAGACTGACAGACCATGGACACACACTCAGCTTTTCAACCACAAAACACAGTCACAAAGGACACTTTTCTTTCTAAGATAAATGAAGGAGTTGGTGCACACAAACAGACAGGAGTCCAGACTTATTGTAGAGATTCTGGTCTAGTTGTTCCTCCACAAGTCGCTCATTTTTCAATTCTGCACACATACAACACTTTGCATGGACAAGCACCAGCTTAAACCAGGGTTGTTTTCTTCATTGCAAAATGATACATGATTTACACCAGACAGATGTGTCATATTTTTCATTTCATTTTAGATTCTTTTTGCTGTAGTTATATTGCTTCATTGTAAGGATATTTTTGGAGATAAACAGTTAGGAAGTAACAGTATGTTTAAAAAATAAATCACCAACTTCTGGTTGATTTCCTTCTGTGTGCGATGACCTGCAGATGAACATTTTGCTGCTAGTTCAGATCAGAAGACATATTTTTCATGTAGTGAAATTTCATCAGTTAACACACAGATGACAAGCATATTTGTGTGTTCTTTTTGGGTCTGGTTAATTTAATTAAATTTCAAGTTTGGGTGCAGTTTTCTTTCTTTTTTTAAACAACATTTCAACTGAAAAACATTTATTAGAAAGCTGCATGGAAGGGTTCCTGCTCTCTTTCAGATACTGAGCAACAGGCCATTATGTCGTTCCTGTTTGTTTAGACGCCTGAGAGGTTTGACTAAATTGAAATGCAAGCAGAACATATTTAAGAAAGGTCACAGCTCAAATAAAAGATATACACTTAGTTGCCACTTCATAGGTACAACTGTAAATTTAGCCATAAATGTGACCATAATGCAGTCCAGTATAAACATCTGATTTAAGTTGCATCATAAACTTTGTAAAGGTCAAATATTAGACAGAGCCGTTGTACTGGATTGCATTAGATCGTATAGATGCTGGTTCATTTCATAGCTAGTAGCCACTTCCTCTCTTGATGGGAATAACTGTTAGTGTGAGTATTGTAATTTATAATCCACTCTAATTATAACAAATTGGAATTATGGGTGGATGATGTGTTTGTGTGTGGAAAGATTTAAGTCTGTACGTTTTTTGCAGTCTGTTGGTCTTTATTTTCCCAGTGTGTTGACTCTTTCCCTCACTTTATCTGTTGCCATGTGTGATTGTATCAGCATTCATATGTGTGTGTGTGTGTGTGTGTGTGTGTGTGTGTGTGTGTGTGTATGTATGTGTGTGTGTAAGGGATATCCCTTGGCCTTGGGAAAAAATCAGTGTGCCAAAGACTGACAGAAAGCAGACTGCAGCATAGGTCTTCCTCTCTCTGAATTCCTAATCACATTTACACACACACACACATACACACACACACACACACACACACACACACACACACACCTCATCACACACGCACAAGGTTTTTTAGCTGCAAGGCCACAAACAATGGCAGAGTAGCGATCTGCAGAGCTGGGACTTTTCTCAGTGGACCACTGCACGACGGGCTCAACGAGAAAAAAGAAACTTCAGATAGAGAGATGGAGAAAGAGAGTGACGGAGGGAGAGAGAGATAGATATTGCTTTATCGTGGTGATCAGCCCAGTGGAGCAGGTTGAGCGGCGGCCCGCTGTGGTTCTGCATCTCCCTCCCCAGCTAACTACTCTCTGTTCAGTACCATAGATGCTCCTCGTACTGTTTATGTGTTCATATTATTATAGTTTAAACTGCAGTGGACTGTTACTGACTTGTTTCACGTGAAAAATAAAGGAAAAAAATATAAAGGTGTTGCTGAAAAAATTAAATAAGTTTACATACAATAAAATCCATAGGCTTCAAACAGTTGTGGATCTGCAGCAGTGAGAGCAGACAAGGGAGAGGAGGAGCAGAGCTTTAGGACCACAGCTCCCAGTGAGTCCAGTACAAACACCAGTCTAGTTTTACAGCATCAGCGGTAGGCAGAAGAACAGGAAGCTTGTCTCTGATTATTTATCAGAATAATGTTCTGCTCTGGTTTCATCACTAATTCTAATAAACCAATTTAATGCAAGTGTATGTATCAAAGTATAGTTTATTTCATCTATTTATTCATTTGTAATTTGAGTTACTTATTTCTTTTATTTCATCTTTCATTTTTATTATTTTCATTATTTTTCCCTCAGTTCAGGTCATGATCTGTATTGTGATGATGTATGTATCATGCAAATAATGAAAATAAAAATGTGATTATAAAAAAAAAAGTCAGTTTAAGTCCTCAAAGCCTGTGATCAGCTCCCAGCTACAGATTTTTATTCCAGAAAGATCCGATGAAGGAAGGAAACCCAGTAAAATTCAAATATGTCTGCTACTCACTGCTGCACTGTCTAGTTTGTCCCTATAGCTACTAACTTGTAATTATAGCATATTATAGCAACAAATATTGTCAGAAATGATGAATTCACTCAACACATCTTTCCCTCAGAGCATCAACATGAGGACTTCATGTTATTTTCATTCTGGGGATTTACCTGTACATAGATACTATTTCCATTCTGCAGTAATTTTCCTTTTTAATTCACAGTCTTGCCAACACATAAACACTGGTCTGAAAATGGGAGTCAGTTGATGTTCAGTTGTTACCTGCTGATCCTTGATCACTGATGTCAGTGTCAGTACTGCAGATGGTGTGGAGGTCTGGAGATGACCATCACCCCTCCTGGTAACGCTTTTTTTTCCAGCCATGATCTGCTCTGCTCTTTAGTATTACGGGTTTGACTGCATTAATTAAAATTCTGAATATTATGAAAACTCATGTTAACCGTCTACAGATACACACGTAATGTTAGGGTAACGTTAACTGAATTCACAATCTCAAATTTTCCACATCCTCTCCAGTCTGTTTATTTTTGCAAAGGGGTTCACAAAGAAGTGTCTTCAGTTGATGAACCAGCTGGAGTGATGAGGGGGAACAAGAGATACAAAAACCAAGGTCAAAAGTGTTGATGTGGATTTGCAGATCCAGCTATCATCTTCTGAAATGACATCTAACGTTTGTCAATCATCCCCGCTTGCGAATAATTTTTTCATAGGTGAGTGCAGGCCAGGGAAACGGGTGCAGCGCTGTGATTGGTCAAATTCTTCTTCGTTAGACGATTACTAGCATAGACTTGACTACTTAACAACTGGTCAAACTTACAAGGCGGCACCAGCATTTTGTGTAATCGTACCAGCGTACTTCACTGTCAAAATGAGTACAGGCTGGCAGCTCTGGTTTTGGTGGGCCTGTCCCAGTCAAAAGTCCCAGGTGGATTTTTATTCCCCCCTCCTCCTCCTCTGCCCACAGACATGGAGGGTTTCTCTAAGATCACATGTTGCTAGTTACAGAGTGAAAATGTTAATACTAATCTCAAATGGAAATACAATCATTTTAGCTGAAAAAAATACTCACTTTTCTTAAAAGTACACCTGCAATTACTGTATTATTTATTTGCTACAAGTGTGGTAATTCATTACCGACTATTTACCACTTCCTAATTATAATTAAAGCTATTTCAGACCCGAACCACATGACTTGGTTGCTATTTTTTCCTTTTTTTAAACCCACTGTCTTACTTTTTTTCCATCGTATCCTAAATGTCAAACTAATGTGATTGCATGTGCTGGTAGAAAATTACAGGGCATTTAGACTTGGCTCATGCAGAGTTTAATGGCGTAATGCAATGAAGGAAGACAGATTGTCTTTACTGCTGGTTTCATGTGAAGAGGCCATCAGATGCTGTTGTTTGTCAGCGTGCAGTGTCCTCTCTGACCAGTAGGGGGCAGAACAAACGCCTTCTTAAATCCACGAGATGATGTTAAATAAGTGAGTTCAGGAATACTGCTGCTACTCCTGTCACTGCTGCTGTTACCACCCCTACGCCTGTAGTTACTGCTCCTACGGCAACCATCACTGCCATTACTGCTACTGATACAAGGACAACGTTACACCTACTATTACTACTACAGCCCTGAAACAACTTTGAACCTACTAGAGTGATTTTAAATGTGGCTACTGCTGCTACTATCATTGCTCTCATGACTGCCCAGTTGTCAAAAAAGGAGAGAATGTAAGTGGAATTCAGTATGAATATAATTTTACTTAAAAACTACTGAAGGAAAACTTAAAAAGTAGGTGTTTTGAATAAAACTCCAAGAAAGAGCACAGCAAAAAGTGGTAACCTTGTTTTTATAATCAGAAACTTTCCTCATCTTATCAAGGAAACAGACAGGGACTGCTGTTGTGGACTTGTTCCACAACAGCAGAACTGCAAGCAACTCACTTGTTCCTGCCTTTAATTAAAATAACATTTTAAACTTTAATACAGTTTCATAATTAATATAGTTTCATAAGTTATCCACATTTGACCAGAAACAAGATTTTAAACTTCCCCATAACAGAATGCAGTTGTTTTAACTGATGACTTTGTTGGCTGTGTTTATAATCTTGGCATCTTATATGTTTTAAATTTGTGTGTTATTTTTATTCCAATTTTGTAATTCTATTGTTTGTTATTTAAATTGTATTGTAAATTCTTTTTGGACTATTGGTTCATGAATTGTTATTATTATGTTCTTTTATGTACATTCAGGTCTCTCTTGAAATTGAACAAATAAAGGTTAAATAAAATACTGTGACACCTCAATATATATTGTCACACTTGTACCGGGGCCGTTAATACAGTCAAAAATAGAAGCTAGGATCAAATCGTCACTCGTAGTGTGAAGTGTATCTGTAGTCAGTCTAACTGAGGTTTCCCTCTGATGCCTGAAATGGAAATGGCTGCTGTCGGTTTTATACTGGTGGGTTTGGGCGAGTCAGTGAGACGCAACTATAGAGTCTTTGTGCGGATAAGAGAACTAACATAAAAACTATAAGTTCCACAGAGTTGCAGAGATGTGATTGAGACAGACTGATTGTGGTTGTCTCTGACTGCACTTCCTGTGACTGTGTTCCAGCACCTGGGAATCAAATGTGAGGCATAAATGGCTGCTAGAATCGGCTTGGATGTTGGGATGCAGACTAATTTTAGTGGTTATGTACTGCAGTTAGCAGCCCCTGGGCTAGGTTTGAGCTGCATGGTGTAAACAATTGGAATTACCAATCCTGATGCGTCATTCATCACGAGTCTATAATGAGTCTGGCAACCAGGCTTTAGGCTGCTGTTGAGCTGAGTATTTGTTTTGCTACCTGTGGACACAATGATCGTGTGTCATCTCATGCTCTCATGAGATGTGAAAAGGAATCAGCTTTGACCCTTTATTGAAAACATGAGGAAAACACAGTTTCATCTTAGCTTACATAGGAAAGTTTGTCAAAAAAAAAAAACAGCAGAAGAACCAAATATCTCTTCTGCTTTTGAGAAGGTTCACCGTTAACCTGGAGTCACTTCTCATCTCCGCAACACAGTTCACACAGCAATTTCCAGACCATAACAGAGGCTCCATGAAATGATACGGCACTTCCTGTAAACCTCTACCTCGCCGCACTTCTCAGACTTTAGGGGGAAAGTGGAGCTTCGGTGCTGGGGTTGAAAGATTCCCTCCTTTCACACATTTTAATCCGCCTGCTGCTATACCCAGTGGAACTTATTTCTGCCCACTTCAACCAACAAGCCAAAAAAAACCCAAAAAACAAACAAGCTAAAGGTAGTGTCAGTCTGAGTTTTATATGCCTCAACCTAACAATACTTCTGCACTAAATCAACCAAACCGAGAATCTCCAGGTCCAAGTTTGATCAAACAGAGGTTTTATGAAGGGGCTGCTGACTTAAAAACAGGCCTATGTTAATGAAACCGTGACAATCTTCAAAACTTAAGTGTAAATATATCTTTAAGAATCGGAGATTTAAAAGTAACAGCATTTTGTTTCTGTTTGAAGTTGCCTGACACACAGACTACACAAAGAAGCAAAAACACATGCCTGAGGCTGCAACAGTGGTTTTACAACTTGAGACATACACACACACACACACACACACACACACACACACACACACACACACACACACACACACACACACAGAATGTTAGGGGGGCAGGTTAGTAGCAGTGTTCTGCTTTAATAGGGTACTTACCTGAACCAGTCACACAATAAATCATGTGGTGCAAAAAGGCACCACAGGGTTTTCAGCTAGAGACACTAACTGCAGCATCACTTCATATGACCCCAGATCAGCTCTTCCCGCATTAATGTTTACAATTAGGATCACCTCAGTGGACAAATGTATTTTGTCCTTTTTACTAGGTCCTAGTTTAGTGTTTATAATGAGTTGAGAACTGCCATTTAAATAAATATGCAAAGAAAACATTTGAACAGATCACTCAGATTGACTGAGTAGACATGTGTATTAGAACTGCAGAGTTTTGGCAATGATTACCAGGGGTGAAAGTAATAAGTCAAATTTATTCTCATTACTGTAATCACCATTACCGTAAACTCCTCCCGGTTTGGATTCTTTCAGTGTCAGTGGCTCAGGAAATCAAACAGACCCGGTGATTATAACCATTAAAAACACTGAACAAAACAGTTTGACATTTGAAGAGTTGGAGCTGAGATTGATGCTAACCTTTGTTCTGATTGTTTCTCTGATAACTTATGAAGCAGACGTTCAGCAGGTTTTTACCAGCAGCTGAATTCTCCACAGAGGTGTCCTCCTCTCCATAACAAACACACCAGGGGATTAAAACCAGTAGAAACACCCAGAAAGCAGTTTACTTTTAAACATCAGTGATACGCCAACGCTCTTTTCATTTTAATGTGCAAAAGTTACAGATTATAACTTAAACTAAAGGTTTTTACTTCACTACATTTGAAGTTGAAATCATTATGGTTGATTCACAACATGAGTGACATGATGAAGTTATGATTAACTGTCTCCAGAGAGGAGCTGCTCTCAGCTCACCGTCTACATACATGTTCTATATGTTTAGATTCACGGACTGTTTTACGGTAATTCTATTAATTCTCTAAGATATTTGATATTTGAATTATAACCTAATATTGCAACATAAAATCTGTGGACACTCACCATGGCTTGGTCTTTCTATTATTTTGCCCATCCCATTTATATCAATGAAGGTAGACTAGATAACACCTCTCTGCATAACGCAATGCAGCTCAACAGCTCCACACACTGCATCCTACACAATGACCACACAGTTAAATCAGCAACTCTCTAAAACAATGTTAATAAAAACCAAACATTTCAACCTTCATGAAGGAGGATTTATTTCAGGACTGTTGTATTACACCGTGTTTTAGCTAGCACAGTTCCCATCGCTTTGCTTAGTCATTTAGCTTCTGTAACGCTCTTCAGTGCTTCAATAGCTAAAAGGAAAAGGAAAAGCAGCTGGAAAAAGTGGAAATTGAAGCTGAAATTCAGGTATGTATTCCCATATTTAGAATACCTTTTCAAATAGTTTTTTAATTTTTATTATTTATTCAAGAATTAATAAATGTATATATAAATGGTTTATTTAATGAGTGTTTATTGATTTTAGAAGTTTATTTATTGATGGATTAATCGTTATTTTTACAATTCCTATCTTGAATGCCTATTTCAATATGAAATTAAGGAAACGCTTCACAGGAGCTCACTCAAAGCTCATTCCACAGAGATTAAAATGAACAAATTCATGTTCATTTTCTTCCAGCCCCTAATCACAGAGATTACGTTTAAAAACATAAAGCAGGGCAACTCAAAACAGACTGGTTTACAAATATAATACAGCTCTTTAAACATTTTTATAATGCAGAAAGTGATAAAAGAGGTGCAGTATGGGTATACTGCAGAGGAAAAGTCAATTTTATTTAGCTTGCATGAACCAAATTATGCTGGGTGTTGCGGTAAAACATAGCACTTCCTCTTCTGATGTTTTTTGGTGGTTGGCAAACAGCTTTGTTGTGCATTAGCTCAACCTTCTGGTGTGTGAGCGTCGTTAATGTTGCCGATGCTCATGTTCACGTTCAATAGTTGGAAATAGACACGTAACTTCACCCTTCACCAAAAACTTGAGCAGTCAGTGGATGAATTTGCTCTTTTAGCATATTCATCCGCTGAGCGTGCTTTGTTTCAAACACTGACACAGCACAACACAGCACAACTGAGAAGTGTTCACACATTCAAGCCTCTCTCTCTTTTAATTGTTGCCTCTGAGCTTCTGTCAAGCTGCTTGTTCTATCCGTCCATCTATTTTCTTCTGCTTTTCTGCGGTCGGGTTACGATGGCAGCAGGCTAAGCAGGGTATTTCAGACATCCCTCTGCCCAGCAATGGTTTCAGGCTCCTCCTGGGGGATCCTGAGATGGTCCCAGGCCAAGTGGGATATGTAATTCCTCCAGCGAGTTCTGGGTCTACCCCAGGGTCTCCTCCCAGTTGGACGCACCAGGAAAACCTCCAAAAGAAGGCACACAGGAGGCATCCTAATCAGATGCCCAAACCAACTCAACTGACTCCTTTCGATGCAAAGGAACAGAGACTCCACTCCGAATTCCCTCTGGAGGACTAAGCTCCTCACCCTACATCTAAGACAGAGCTCAGACACCCTATGGAGGAAACTCATTTCAGCCTCTTGTATCTGTAATCTCATTCTTTTAGTCCCTACCCAGAGCTCATGACCATAAGTGAGGCTTGGAACATAGATTGACTGGGAAATCGAGAGCTTTGCCTTCCAGCTCACTGAGCTCAGCTCCCTCTTTGCCACAATGGTCCAGTACAGCATCCGCATTACTGCTGAAAGTGGACCAAACCACATGTCAATCTCGTGCTCCATCCTATCCTCACTCGTGAACAAGACCCCAAGCTACTTGAACTCCTTCACTTGGGGCAACAACCCTGAGGTAACAATCCACCGTTTTCAAGCAGAGAACCAGGGCTGCGTCTTTAGATCCTGTCCATGAATATCACAAACAGGATCAGAGACAAGGGACCTTGGCGGAGTCCAACACCCGCTTTGAGCCAAGAATATAGACACAGCTCTCACTTTGGTTATACAAGGACCAGATGGCTTGTAACAATGGATCCGGTACCCCATACTCCCACAGCTCCCCCCACAGGGTTCCCCTGTAGATGGGGTTCTGAGCCTTCTGCATGTTCACAAAACACATGGAGACTAGCTGGTCAGAGCTGGTCCATTGTTCCATGGCCAGGACAGAATCTGCATTGCTCAACTTCCTTGAGGCCAACCAAAAGTCTTTCTCCATAGCCTCCAAGTTTTTACTTCTGTGACTGCCCAAGCTGCGGCCATTCTGGCCTCCCAGTACCTGTTTGCGGCTTCAGGGGACCCCTGGGCTAACCAAGCCCAAAATGCTTCCTTATTCAGCCTGACGGCTTTCCTCACCACTGGTGTCCATGAGTGGGTTCTTAGGTAGCCACCTCGACAGATGTTATAACCACAGCTCCTACCTGCACACTCTGCAATAGAGACTTTGATGTTCCCAGTTCACCCACACTGCACGTTTGACTTTGCCAGGTGTCCCGCAGCCTTCCCCACCATCTCATCTAACTCACCACCAAGTGGTGACCAAGAGAGGGACCAGCTATGTCCAGACATACGGCCACAGATCTGATGATACGACCACAGAGTTGATCATCAATCTGTGGCCTAAGGTGTTCTCGTACCAAGTACACATATGAACCACCTTATGCTTGAACATGGTGTTTGTTATGGCTAATCCATGACTAGCATAGAAGTCCAATAACAACGCACCACTCAAATTCAGACCAGGGAGGCCATTCCTCACAATCACGCACTTCCAGATTTCTCCATTTTTGCCCATGTGAGTGTTGAAGTCCCCCATAAGGACTATAGAGCTATAGAGCTTAGGCAACAGTCAGAGCCTCTCATTCCCAGAGGAAGAACTCCAACACAGCGGCGTAGCTTGTGAGTATCCCCACACCCTCCCACTCCCTGTCACCTTGGGCAACTCCAAAAAAGTCCAGGGCTTTGGATCCAGAGCCCATGCTATGTATAGAGACGTGCCCAACTACATCAAGTTTATATCACTCCACCTCCCACACCAGCTCAGGCAGACACTACTCAGACAGTATTCAGGGCTGAAAAATGTACTGCCAACTATGTTCTTCTGGTTGAAAAAACATTTAATTCATATTTTTATTCAAAGTTAAGGTGGAGTAAGATATTCTAATTCAATACCGTTTTTGTCTTACCCAGTCCATATCTCCTCATGGTCTGCTAGCTGTGTGTTCTGTGTGTGTGCTGCAAAAACATCTGGTGTTCCAACACAGCCCTGGTTCTGTAAATGGAAAAACAAACAAAGTAGCTCAGATTGAGCCACACAACACTATACCAGCCAATTTTTGCGCTTGTGCACAGGACAAAGGAAAGAAGAAGAAAATAATGTAAATAAAAACAACTGAGAATGAAAACAACAAAATCACAGGGACTTAAGTAATGTAAGTGTTAAAACGTATAAAAAGAGACAATGTACCTTAAACAATGAAACTTAATAAGTCAAGTCAAGTCAATTTTTATTTGTATAGCACCAATTCACAACATAAGTTATCTCAAGGCTGCCTCGAGAAGCAGTTTGACTATTTAAAATTGAATGAATTACAATGAACAACTTACATTATTCTATTTTTCAGAAGTGGTAGCCCTACAATATGCCACTGTCAATCACAGGAATTCTTTCTTTAACGTCCCTCCTGGACTTGGTTATTTATTATACAGAGCTCCAACATTTAAATACCAATCTTAACATTTTAACTGTCAGATTAAGATTACAAGATTGTAGCACACTCACTCACGTTGTTTTGCAAAGCACGATGTTATAGAACAAGTTATGTCAATGAACAGAGGATGAAGTTTCAAAAACAGTTTATATTAGGCACATTCTGCACTGACAACTGATTCAGTCATTTCTTATTAATGATCAGTTCTGCAGCTCATCCTCAGCTGCACAACATCCCTCTCTACCCTGTCTTCTCAAATAATCTGGAGATAATCATGCAACTGAATAATAGGTGTCTATTTTTATTCATGGCTCCACTCGCTTTATTTCAATTCTTTTTATTTTATTTTTGTAGAGCCGCTGCCCCACCTATGTGAACCTGACAGACAAAGACACTGAGAGACAATCAGTCAGAATTTAAATGTCTGTTAGGGAACATCTGTGGTTTGAAGCTCTGCTTTATCAACCACTGCATATACACTCATACACAAACACATACACAGAGAGGGGGTGCATCAATTACATCTTGACCAAATTCAGTTAACCTTTTGTTTCTTGGGCCAGAGACACAGGGCCAGGGCCAGGGGCCAACCAGGACACAACAAACACGCACATACAGACACACAAAAATGCACACTCAGACAGGCCTGTAGTACACATTAATTGAATTAACGATGGGCCAGAACCTAGTCTGGACATTGTCACTGGTGCATCTGGTCAGCGCTGCTCCTCTCTGCTCATGTCTCTCTACGTCTCTCTCTTATTTGTCTCGTGTTTACCCAGGGCTACATTCTCCAGATAAGAATTTTATCTCATATTAATGAGCACTACGTCTTTTAAACAAGCTGGAAAAGTGAAGCTGGAACTAGCCCATGATGAGGTTGTGGAACTATTTTATTATCAACAATATTTGTGAATTAAACTAAGAATTAAACTTCAAGGTACTGATTTAACACTTCACTGATCTCTATTGATAAATTGATGTAATGAGTAGGAAATTATGTGAGAAAACAATTAATTGAATCAGCACTAGTTTAGATAAATAACAATTTTGAATTATGATATTGCAGTTTTTGTATGAAATCCACATATGTCGTATGTAAATATAATAATTGATATCTCTTAGGACTACCTGATCAGTCTATCATGGACCAACCACAATAATCTCTCCTACTTACAAAAAGCTAAGCACATGAAATACTTTTCTGCCTTCACAAATTATTAGTTATTGTTATTATTATTATTATCAGAGGCTCAGGAAGTTGTCTCGGTACAAGAATACAAATCGGTTCAGAAATATCCCGGAGGACGTCATTCACCAGAGCCTTGAAGACAGAAAGAGCATTAGTGAGACCAAAAGCATGACCCAATACTCAAAATGGCCCATGGGTGTATTAAAGATATTAGATATATATAGATATATTTGCCATCTTGTTCTTTCAGTCACTACCCAAAGATCATGACCATAGTTGAGGGTTGGGGACGGTAAATCGATAGCTATGCCCTCTGGCTCAGCTCCTTCCTCACCATAAGGGTCCAGTACAACCCCCACATCAATGCTGACACTGCACCAATCTGGTCTGACAAAACCAATTCAACCACACTGTCTGCAAAAAAGACATGCAGCTATGTCACCTGACTACCTCCCTTCATTCTTCAGTTCAACAAGGAAAATTAAAAATTAAAAAAAAAAAGAAATTTGCAAACACCAGAATTGGACCGTTTCTTCTAATTAGATTTTTTTGTTTGTTTGTTTTTTAATTCTGACAACAAAAAACAGAATGACTGAAAGTACACGGACCCTCAAACTTTGTCATCCGTCGTTGCTTAGCAAAACTGCTGCAACAACTTTGGCAGCTGTAAACTTTCTCTCGAAAATGCAGCGTGTCTTAGGTGATGCCGAGGTCTGTATTGATCACCTGAGTGCCCATAGGTTAGTTTCATAGAAAAAGTTGATAGTCAAACTAATCCACCAATTAAGTATGGTGAAAAGCAGATGATGTGTATGTCAAACTCTCTTCTCTGCCTCCTCGCTCCGGCTGTAAGCTATGTGCGATTGTGAGAATAAGGACTGTATTATCACAAAAATATGAATGGAACATCAAGAAAACATTCAGAGAAAATGCTGAGAAAACACCACAAAAACACATCTGTCAACCCCCAGAGAATTAAGACACTGATCTCTAGATAAATGTAAAATAACGGTTTTATGACTTATGAATATGATAGAGCTAAATATGGAGAGGTTAGAATCTGAGGCTGCTGGCCAACCACAGTATTTACACATTAACAATAAGCCTTAATATGGAGGAACAGTCTGCATGCATGCGTGTGTGTGTGTGTGTGTGTGTGTGTGTGTGTGTGTGTGTGTGCATGTGTCTGTGTGTTTGGGGTCAATATATTTATATGTAGAGAGGCTTAGTGCAAAGTGTTGGTGCCAAAGTAAAAAAGTGGTGAGCAAGTGTAAGAGCAAATATGTTCCTTTCACTCACTCACACACACAAACACACACACACACACACACACACACACACACACACACACACACACACACACACACACACACACACATTCTGGTGCCCAGTGGCAGGTAAAAGTGTTTAAGTGTGTATTTGTCTCAGTGCCAGTTTCCTTCCATTAGAGAGACAAGGCAGTTGGCAAAGCCTCATATAACCTGTAGCATGGTAAACACAGCTATCCGCAGCGTTTTAAAACATGTGCATAGTCAAACACTCAACTATAACCTTATATAACCTGTATCATAGCAAAGCAATCTCATCCAGAGCCATTGATAATCTGCATAATGCTGAAAGTAGAGGTAAGCGACAAGTACTAAAACCCTTGGCCAGTTTTCCACCTGTGACGAGCAAGACACAAAAACATGTCTGCTGGTATGGTGCGACCACTTTCTCGTTTCTTACTTGATCTGTAATGTGGCAACATGTAGCGTTACAGTAGAACAAGTAGAAAAGAGTCATGAATTCAGTTCTGTCAGTTACACAGCAGTATTTAACAGCCTGCATAAGCTATTGGTCACAGAAGAGCAAAACCACAGCAAAACCTGTAACAGATTGGGTTTCTATAAAATCAATGAATGAATGAAGCCATAACTTCACATTCAGTGGTGACTGGGGCATAAGAACTGGATGTATAGTAGAACCAGTCAAATCTGATAAAACCTGTTTAAAAAATTTGGTGACTTTGCCCCACAGGTTATTGGCTGGACTGCAACAACAGGGGCAACCCTTTAATTCCAAATGTCGCTGACTGACTGACTGGCTGACTGACTGACCACTGGTCAGTAGCATGTCGAGCCGCAGTCTACCGAGCCGCTCTGGTTTCCCGGCTACTGGGGAGCTTCAGGGAAGAGGAGGAGCACTTCCAATACACTGAGCCTCACCTCCATTACAGCAAATAAACTACTTTCATTACATGTATCATTATTACTAAAGGAGGCAGAGGAAGAACTAAACATACGACACACTGAGCAGAGAGAGAAGGAGAGAGGGAGGGAGAGAGAAGTCATCGCTAACAAGGCTTCGTATTAACAACTATGACCAACTCTACGTATCAAACAGAGGGAGTTAGACATGAAGACCTGCCTCTAATAAAAGTCTGTTATGTTCTGGACTTGAAGTAAATAAGGACTAAACTGTTGTGGATCCAGACGGAGACTGTGAGCTGAGTGAGAGACTAAATAAGAAAGATAGTCTGTCTCAGGCCCCGGTGGTTCACCTGGTAGAGCATGTGCCACTTGGGTTTAGTTCTACGTCGTGGCCCTTTGCTGTGTGTCATGCTCTCTCACTCTCTCTTTCTCTCTCTCTCTCCCTGTCTCTCACTATGACTGAAATAAAGGCAAAAGCCTGAAAAAATAACTTTAAAACTAGAATCACCTCCTGAAACTTTGTCATAATTGCTGTGTGAAGTCTTGGTTAAAATAAAATCCACATTGTTTTAAATCATAGTTTTACTTTCATTATATCAAACACCAAGTAAATATACAATCAACATACAAAACATGATATTGGTTGTTTATAAATGTGTGTACTCCAATAACACACCAATAACACACAAGCTCTGAATATGCTGTTTAAGTTACCTCATTATGTTGATATGTGTGTGATCGTGTGTACGCACTAGTGTGTTTGTGTGTGTATACAATGGATAAGAAATGCTATCTTAACTACCTCTTTCCACAATGAGGTCACTGAAACACAAGCCCTGTGAATTTGTGTATGTCAGTGTGTGGTGGAATAATTCAACACACAGTTGGACCCACAGTCTGGTTCCCATGGTATTAGTAGTAGTAGTGCAGTGCAGGAGATATGTATGTGTCTGTGTGTGTGTGTGAGAGAGACTGAGAGAGGTGCCAGTGTTATCAGCAGAGTAGTAGGAAGGTTATGCTACACTAACAGGAATGTCTCTCATCAGTCCTGACACAGTCCAGCTGTCTCTCTTTCCCCCTGTCTGTCGTTCTCTCTCTCTCTCTCACTCTCTCTCTTGCGCTCACACACACACACACACACACACACACACACACACACACACACACACACACACACACACACACACACACACACACACACGCTTCCACATTTTAAATGGAATTAATACATTTATGCGATAGTTTATCTGAAAACATGCATTTTCAAATGTAGGTGCTTTCCGATCACTCACACTCAGGTGCCTGAGAATTGTAGAGCGAAGTTGTAGTTTTCGTCATTTTACTAGTTTCAGCAACTGAACAAAAAAAAAAAGTAAAAAAAAAGAAATCACAGATTTTTGACCACCCTTTGGATTGATTCAGACCAACCCATAGCTGATTGTCACAGCATACTTTGGCCTCAGTCACAGTCAGTCAATCCGCACAGCCTGCTTGGAAGAAATGAAATTTAGATTAACTGTGGTCATTGACTGACAATAGGAAACGATAGGCGTAACTTGAATGAACCTGCTTGCTCCACTGACGACAGCCAAACTCTGTAGCCTCGAGTTGTAGCTGAAATGCAAAGCCGTTTTGTGACTCAGTGTTAGCTAACTTTACCAGCCTGCCCACCTCACATTAACATGCTGATCGGACACAGTTCAGCTGTGGAGATGGTGTGTTCGCGAAGGAGCCTCTTTTAAGCTATGAACAGGGCTGTCAACTCTCATGCATTGACACTTTTCAAATGCTGCACAAAAAGGACACTGACGGCACCCAGGTAGACAAGACAGAGCAGCACAGCCATTCATTTGAAAAAAATCCCACTAGCCACTTGAAATTGAAAAATTTCAAGATGGCCGCCACTTCTGGCTTTAGAAACACATATTTTACCACAGACTTTTACGGGACAGATTACAATGATTTCTTAATGTAATCCTGTTTTAGACCACGAAGATTTCAAATTCACAACTGTTTGTGAGTTTTATTTGTGCAATTGCTGATGTAATGTAAAAAAAATCTACATGAAACACAATGTAATTTGTGTCAAGTTTAGTACTCGTATCCACATTTGAAAGAGTTCCCTGAAATACGCAGTTATCTGCTGAGCAGTATCTCTCACTCTTCTCGTACAAAGGCAGTTGTGTGAGTGAGTTACTATGGTTACTATAACAAGAGAAATGACAGGAATTGTTATATTGTGATTTGGATTGACTTTGCACAATTACAAAGTGCTAATCCTAAATTCTAATGTTGATTAAAATGTACAAAGCAGTACATGACCAGTGTGAATTTTCTATTGTGCATTTTACCTGTTAAGAGAGTTTTGAGAACTTGAGTAAACAGGCTAAACAGTGTTCTGGTGGTCGCCTTCTTGTGGGTTATGACGCATAAGCTTGTTTCTTTTTTTATATGTCAGACATGCTTTTGTGAGGTTGTTACAGAAACTGAGAAATGCCATACTCGACATAACAAAGCTCGTTATCCCGAGATAATGAGATATCATCAGGAGAAAACAATGGTTGTTATCCCAAGTTGACTGTCAGAGTAAGGTCTACCAGGGTAAATAGGACCCTTGATCTATGTATGCCAGTGTCAAGGAGGATCATACTGCTTCAGCTCTAACACCACTTGGTAGATCAGATCACAATCTAATGTTTCTCCATACTTGTTACAAACCCTGTGTACTGAGGCAGCCTGCAAGCATCTGCTAATTCAGGAAATGGTCACCAGGGGCCAGCAAGTCTGCTGGAGTTAGAGGGGAACAGCATGGACACTGACATCGACAGAATGGTAGATTGGACCACTGACTATATCAACTTCTGTATGGACACTGTTATACCAGCAGCTGTTATACCAACAACAAACCCTGGATCACCAGTAACATCAAGACCCTCCTCAACCAGAAAAAGGAGGCCTTCAGGGATGGAGACAGGGAGAAGCTCAGGGGTGAGCAACATGAGCTGAAGAGGAGATTAAAGCAGGAGAAGGAGGACTACAACAAGAACGTGGAGAGGAAGCTGCAGCACAACAACACCAGAGAGGTGTGGAATGGGATGAGGACCATCACTGGCTATAGAGAGAAGAACAGCCAGACAACATCAGGTGATGTGGACAAGGCCAATGAGTTCAACCTGTTCTACAACAGGTTTGACACCGCAGCCTGTGCCTGTCACGTCCCAGTCTGTACAGCCCCATCAGTTCCTCTCCATCACTTCAGCAGCAGTTTGTCCTCCTTGCAGCAGCTCCCCCTGCTTGAGTTTCTCCCTGTCTCCTCCTCCTCCATGTCCCCCACACATTTGCATCCTCATCACTGCAGCTACATCACCCACCACACATGGGCCCCCTTCCCTCTGTCCTTCACAACAGATGAGGTGAGGATGGACAAGCTGGCGGAAAAGGCTAGACTTGACTGTGGTGGAGAGATGCTGAGGAATAAGGTGCAGGCCGTCCTGGACAAGAGCAATTATCCCCTCCACTGCATCCTGGCAGCCAGAGAGGAAGCCAGCTCACAGCTCATCTCACTGTGCTGTTGGACTAAAAAGAAAATGAAAATTGACACATGAAATCTGAAATGGCTGACTTTCTGTATGGTGAATTAAAAAAAAAAGAAAGTATTATATCCATAACTATGAGAGCAATTATCCCACAAAATTTCATGAACACCCAAGAAACTTTAACCTAACATGGCGAACTCCTGCTCCCAGTTAATCCAAAAATGGGCAAAGAGGAGGGGCTTGTGTGGTGTCAAGACTTCGGTGCATACCGGTTTGTGGCAAACATATGCTCATCCACCTGTCATTCATTATACATAACTTTAATCCTTAATTAAATGTAAACAGGTGAGTTATATAAACAGCTCTCATGAAGGAGGAAATTAGCTCTAGAGACCAAAACTGTTTTTGTACCAGGCTGTAAACATGTTTATTTCTGCTGTAAAGTTGGACATTTTAACATGGGAGTCTATGGGGATTGACTCTCTGTCTGAGCCAGACTCTAGTGGTCATTAGAGGAACTGCAGTTTTGGCACTTCACTGTTGGCTTAATTTTTCAGCCTTGAAGGTTGATGCTTGGCCCAAACCCAATCACTAAATAATTTTGCAACTGTTGGCAGTCCTGACAGTCATGCCTTTTTGAGCATCCCAAGCTCCTCCAAAATGCACAAATCTGAACCTCGACAGAATCCAGACTCTGAGCTCTGCAGGGAGTTCCTTAACATCATGGCATGGATTTTGCTCTGATATGCACTGTCAGGCGTGTGACCTTATTGAAGACAGGTGGACTCCAATGAAAGTGTAGAGACTTCTCAGAAATGATCAAGAGAAATGGAGGAACCTGAGCTGAATTTGAAAGTGTCACAGCAAAGGTAAATGCAATTGTCATATTACAGTTTTGCCTTTTTAAACAATTTATAGTTATTTATTTATATTATCATTAATAAGATTAGTATTAAATTTGCAAACTTTTCTAAAATTCTGTTTGCACTTTGCCATTATGAGGTATTGAGAGAGAGTTTTTTCTATTTTTTATTTTACCACAAGGATGACAACTCACAACATAAAAAAATATGGAAAAAGTTGAAGGGATCTGAAAACTTTCCCAATGCACTGTATATTTATAGTAGTGAGTGGGTTTGTGCCATCATCAGAGGATAAACATGAGCAAAAAAGTTTCTCTAAAAGTCTAAAGCTCCTGTATGACTGTTTTAAGTATAATCAGGTTACAAAACAAGATCAGTTAGCATCCATCCAGGTTAACAATGTATTTTTAGCTGTTGTTGAGAATACTCTAGCATATATTTAACATTTTCAATCAAGCCATATCTTCTTAGGGGGTTTAGGGCTAAGTGCTAAGTGTGTGCATGTGTGTCCGGCTGGGGTGGAGGTGGTGGTGGTGATGGTGGTGGGGCACACTTACCTGTTTTAGATCCATGAAGATGATGGCATCCATCAAACCAAACACAGGAAGCTGATTTGGCTTAACAGCATAATCACTGGCGCCAGACGTGGCACCAATGGCGTGTGCGTCTGTGTCTTTGAGTGTGTGTGGAACCTCCAGTTAGCAAACAAACACTGATAGTGACAAAAACCTTGGAAAAGTGTTTGTTTTTCTTTCTTTTAGTTATCCTTACTTCATGTGGTGCTAATCAAATATATGACATGATGTAAACAACACATTTAGAGCAGTGACTCATTTGTACAGCATTTGAAGAAAAACATGAATTCCTTAAAAAACAAGTATAAATAATAGAATAGAACCTGGCTATTTATACTTCACACGTTCCCTTTCTGTTACCCAAAAATGATTTTGACTCCATGAATGGTGATTGTTAACCCTTCAGCCTGTACATTTTTCTGGTGTTTTCATAGTCTGATTTTTAAAAATCAAATTTCATCCTGTTTGTTAATGAAAATTGCTCCTGCCCCTATTTTCATAACTAAAAATTGCTGTGTAATCAGGTAATCAGTGTTTAATGAGACCTTGCTCTTAATTAGTTTGTTAAATAAATCAGTAAAAACAGAATCTGCAGTCTGTGTAGACAGATTTTTAAGTGCCATTAAGATGTGACTCTTAGCAACCACCTTCTTAGGGCGGGTCACGTGACCTGTTGTCATCCATTATCTAATAACAGGCAAGATAACAGGCTTGTTTAGACTACAGAGACAAAGAGACAGAAGGAGAGAGAGCAATGGTGTGTGTGTGTGTGTGTGTGTGTGTGTGTGTGTGTGTGTGTGTGTGTGTGTGTGTGTGCGTGTCTTTGATTTTGATAATTTGCTGTGGCTCCAGTCTGACACCTTTAAATGGTTGTCATCAGAAACCATATGTTACACACACACACACACACACACACACACACACACATGCACAGACACACACACAGAGCAGTGTTTAGCCGTAATAGGCCTCTCAGCAGTCATCTGTCTACAGCTAAATCCTCCTCATGTTAAATAGCCAGGGACCCCAAACAGCCAGGAATTACCTGTGTCTATGTTTTTGTCTTTCTAACTGAATATATGGAAAACAAGTACAATAAATATTATTTCCTAGATTAAATGGCTGAATGGGCCACATGATTTATGTTTTAACTAGCCCTGTAATTATAATTATTAATTATTCACTTAAGTTATAAACAGGCTGTTAGTTAAATCCTGCTATTAGCTCAACAAAAATGATGTTTTCAAAAATAATTCTGGGTGATTTGTGGTGGTCCTTAAAACCTTTATGTTATAATAAAATACACATTTATGTTTCTCCTTTGAAAAGATTATAGCAATTTTGGATTAATAAATAATAAAAACTCTGTATAACTGAACAGACATACAATACAAAAACTACTTCAAACTGTGGGAAATGAGAGACATAAGGGGTAAGAGAGACTGTGTAAAAAATAATTTCGCCACCTTCCATCTGGATCTAGAACATCAAAATGATGACCATGAATTTGCTAAAATTCACAGAAATCAAATTAGATGTTGGTATTTCCTTCTTTTGGCCTCATATTGGCATCACACGAAAGGTCAAGGGGTCAACAATCCTGGTCAGTTCAGTCCTGGTCACATGACCATTAGCTGTTGAGGTATGGTAAGGACCAAAGTAAGAAAAATGGCATATTTTTACCATTACATATTGTACATAGAGTAGTACACTTATGGTATTATGTTTCTAATTGTCTTTGTATTTGATGTTTGTTGGGTGTACCTCCTGTCAGTAGCTGTAAACGTAAAGACTGACATATTACCATCTAATAAAATGAATATGGTCAACATGTCTCACACATCCAGCAGACAGCATAGCATTTTTTGGAGTCATGTTTGTGCCTGACATTCACTCTCCTTCTAGCTCTGGTTTTAGTCTCCACACGCTCCTGAAAAAATGTCTCTTTAGCTGCTAAATGCTCGACTGTGTTCACCAGCTGTTTGCCAGCTTTTTTCTTGTTTGGTGGAGGGTGGGTAGTGTACAGTAGCTTTATCAGAACCTTTCCACTGAAAAAAGCTACTGCTGCTGGAAACAAGGTTGAAGAGCAAGAAACCAAAGCAATGAGCTTAAAGATGTGTCCATTCCCCGTGCATTCATCACATTACACAATCATTTGACCAGTTTTTACTTTTGTTTGTCTCCAGTCAACCTTGACAATAGCCAACAGCCAGTAAGAAACTGTCCTCCTGTATAAAAAATGAGCCCATAGGTCATCTGTGCAACAGGTTATTATGACCCATAGTTAGGTTTTGTTGCTAGGTGACATCTAGTGCTCGTAGTAATGATGACAGGATCAAAGGGGAAAGTGCGGTGACGTAGTATAAAGAGAGACAAAGTCCACGTCAGGAGGAGGTTGTGGTGGATGGATGAATAAGACACAGGAGAGCGCTGTTCCATTCCCATGTGAAACTAGTTGTTTATATTGTAACCATGACAACAAAGACAGTGTAATGTGGAGGAAGTACTTATTTTAACCCAAATCACCATGTTTTCCTCAACCTAACCAAGCCATGACCATTTTTATAGTAACCATGGAGACGAAGGTAGGTACAACGCTGTCAGTACAGTCAGTGTGTTTATTATTGTTACCATGACAACCAAGGTCCGGTACGACTGCCATCGTAGGGGCGCTGTTTCAGGAGACACTCCTATGGGTCGTATCAGAGGGTTGATGGTTGTTCAGGTTGGAGGAGCTGTTTGCCAATAATCAACAAATATAAGACTATTAATAGATCCTGATAGACTTGAATGAGGATCATCAAGTAAGTTATGCAGAAGATAAAGTTATAAAATAACTGAACTTAAATTTAACTGAATCCATCAGTATTAAAGTGTTCTTTAAATGCCCAGAAGCCTGTACCACTGTCACTGCTGTTCCTGCCAAGCCCTGCATGTTCTTTAACCAAGTTAAAACCTCAGTGATCCTCCAGCCATTTTCAGTCAAAGGAAAATCACATCCAATTCAAAACAAAAAGCACAAATAGAGATTCAGGGTGTGGGCCTTGAGGTCCTGGGGTTGTGAGTTTGTACGTTGTAAGTGTGTGTTTGTGTGTGTTTAGAGAGTCATAGAGGCCATTTGAGGTCAGCGTGTTAAAGCAGGCAGACAGAAAGTTTGTGACCTTTGACCCTGGCTTGTGCCTAAGTCAAAAAGTGTAGCTCCTTCCTGTTGAACACACATGCGCGCACACACACACACACACACACACACACACACACACACACACACAAGCATACATACACATACACACCTCCTTTGTTAATGGTTATGTCGTGTGGTCTAGTTCTGGGTTGTGTCTCTGGTATAAATAGATTCACCTTTGCCCCAAACACAGAAAATCGAAGGCGCTATTCACAACACACACACATGCACAAACACACACACACACACACACACACACACACACACACACACACACACACACACACACACACACACACACACACACACACACACACACACACATTCAAATGAAATCCAGAAGGATGAATATGTATTGTCTATATTAAACCCCATGGCCTTTATTTCTAATTAATATTCTTGTCATAGATCGTCACATTGGTCCCTTTATCATCTTGTGTTTCTGTAGATATTGATCATCACCACAGAATTAAATGTTTTTGGATTTAAATTGTGTTTCATTTGATCCAGTATTGGTTTATCAAGTTTTTAGTTTTAGTTCAGTTTATACTCAGTCTGGTGTGTTTCAGTGTGATGAGCATCTTTAAGATGTTGAAAAAGTTTAAAAAGCATTGTTTTTCTTTTAAGGACTGTTTGTTCAGTTTATACACACTTTCTGATTTGTACACAGAACGTATGAAATCATTTCATAAGATTAAACTGAAATTTCTACCATTAGTTGTTCCATGATCTAACAATGACAACAGTAGTAACACAATGCCTGATGAACCTGTGACCAACCAAACAGGCTAGTATTGTTTGTAGCATCAAAACAGGCTGGCCTTGTTAAAACATACAATCATTTAAGTGTGGTAAGTGGAATTAAAGCAAATAAAAAAACAATAAATATTCTGATACTGCACCACAGTGGTTCATTGTGGTGTTATAATCCACCCTTATTTACATACATAAAGGAAACAGAATATAACCAAGTCACCAACAGTCACCAAGAGGTGGTTGGAGTGGATGGAGGACAGCAGAGACCAGGCTCACATGCTGAGTCCATGGTTAAGGTTAGGGAAAGATGGCGGTTTTGGTAAAAGTAAATAAACATGATGTGTCTGAAGTCACTGTGAACTTTTTCTGTATCAAACCAGACCACAATCTTTCCCCAACCTGAAGCGAGTGTGGTGAGAGTTAAAACATAATATTATGCTCTAGTCACTAAAAATGAACACTGTGCTTCAAGATCACATATTTTGGTGGAAAACAAAACATTTTACAAATATTTTCATTATTAACATATTTGTGACTGGCCAAATAAATAAATTAACAACAAATCATCATTATGTTAATAGAAATGTAATCTGATCACAATTCAGGTTTTTACAAAAGGTGTTTTCTGAGGCAGTTTAGGTGTTTAAAAATGTAATACTTAGGAGACAGGTTAGGTACTAAATCCACTAAATCCAAATCCATATGGAAATGTCATATATGTAAATATATGACATTTCCATATATGAAATATATATAAATATGAAGTAAAAACATATGTGCATATGTGTAAAAATATATATCAAACCTTTTAAAATTTAAACTGTTTAAAATGAAGAAGAACAACATATAAACTACTTTATAACTTTTTGAGTGTTTATTTAAAGTTATAAAGTATGTTGTTTTAATAAACTTGCATTTATAAATTAAATAGGCTATATACCGTTAACAAATATGGTTATATTATAAAAATATAAATGTACAAATTTTACTGTGGGTATTTCATATGTTATAAACTTATATCTTCATATATCCAGGGGTAATATATCCCCTTATAGGTGACATATATGGCAACATCTCTCTTATCACTCTTGATATAAGGACATATATATTATATATCACATTTCTGTATGGATGATCTTCATCTTTGGCGTTTGTCAGCACTTTTATTTCTACTGCCATCTGCAGCACAAAAAGTCCTAAAGATTTTACTCTGAAACATTTGAACTCTTCTTCTTTTCAGTATTTCCCTGTTATACATTGCTCTGATTTTGTGCTATATAAATACAAGTGACTTGACTTAACTTTATGATAACAATGTTAAAAGATACTTAGAGTATGTTTGGTAGAGCTGTGGAACCCAGGCAGGTTACTGAATGAGACTGACCAGCGGAGGGAGAGAGACGTGAGGGAGATGTTATCTCTCTCTCAAATTAAATCGAAGGCAACTGGACTTGTATTTGTCTGTGGAAGACGTTTCGCCTCTTATCCAAGCGGCTTCATCAGTTCTTATGTATTGGTCTCTCTAGTCCGCACTAGTCTGACTAGAGAGGTGGTCAGACTAGTGCGGACTAGAGAGACCAATACATAAGAACTGATGAAGCCGCTTGGATAAGAGGCGAAACGTCTTCCACAGACAAATACAAGTCCAGTTGCCTTCGATTTAATTTGAGAGAGAGATAAATATGACCTGGACGAATGAGAACATTCACAGACAGTGAGGGAGATGGCAGACACATTGGTTCACTCACACTGGCTCAATGTGGTTCTGAAATATGCATAGTTTAGCATTATATTGTTGAACTTAGGGATAAGATATAGACCTTTCTAGAGGTATAGATACAAAAACGTACATGGACACAGGGAGAACAGAAAGAATGACAAGAGGAAGAAGAGGATGATGAAGTAGTGAACAGAAAAGAGCAGATGGACAGATAGAGCCTCTCTGTGCCTCTCTGTAAATTGACTGACAGCTCACACACAGATTGCATCAACTGTAGCTTCATTAGTGCAGACATCACCTGCAGTAGCCTGAGGCGTGACACACACACACACACACACACACACGCACGCACACGCACATGCACACGCACACACACACACACACACACACACACACACACACACACACACACACACACACACACACACACACACACAAAGAGATGATTATCTGAAATAGCTTGTGGCTAAAGCTCTTTAACTTGGCTGATTCACTCACCCTGTTTTTGTATTGTTTCTGCCTTTGCACAATCCTCACATGCATCTCTATAATTGAATAACTCTTGGTGACTTTCAGACGCAGTAATCATTATGCTGCTTGTGTAAATCCTTCAATGCAAGCTGGCATAAGCCTTTGACCATAAATCTTTCATCAATTTCAGTGACCTGCTATTGTCAGTTGCATCCTGACCTCAATTATTTTGTGAGTTATCACATGTGAGATTTAGCTTAGGAGATGCAACAAGCTTGTTTGAAGTTGGTCAGTGAAACGGTGTTTTGTGAGCGTAGGTCTGTGTCTGATCAGTCGGTGCCAGAGATAAATCTCACACACTTAGACACACTGTGTAGACTTCTTCTTTCATGCCTAAATGGAGACTTTGAATAAAGAAAACATTTAACATTAACTTTCATGCATTGTGTTCTCCAGTGTTCATGATGTTTTTGTTTTTGCTTGCTAATAACAAATTGTTTGAATTTTTGATGCTAAGCTAAGTTATTATTATAGGCTACTTCTTCCTCTGCTCTTCAAGGCATTATACAGGATCAACAATTAATGTGATATGTGAGAAAAATATTTTTTTATCTTAACAGTGTTCTAAAATTGCAGCTTTTGCAGTGAAGGGAGCAATCTCACCCACACACACTACTATTGTCAGTGATAACCTGATGATTCATCATCACAGTTAGCTAATGTAACCCACCTCTAACTGTGCTGATGGTGAAATGATAGAGGAGGGGAGGATTAATGTGAGAAACACTGCATTTTTTTTTCATGGGAATTTTACCATTACACCATGACATATTGGTTTTTCATGTACAATTTGGCACTGCAGGCTAAATCTTTCCGTCCATGTTCTGCCACCAGGCTTGGTGTTCTTTGTTGGCCTGGTGTCTTGGTGTTTTTATTTCACACAGAATTAGATACTGTCTGTGGTGAGTTTATTACATATTGTGACTGACCAGTGGGTGCAGTCCTTACACAGGCACGCAGAAGCTCTGTGGGTCCCCTTAACACCAGGAACACACAACCTGCGTCAAAGTGAACGTGGCGGCTGACGTCACTGAACTGCTGCAGAGAAGCACGTGTGTGTGTTCACACCAGCTGCGTCTCTGCTGCGTCGCTGCTACTGCAGCTCTCTCTCTCTACATAGAGTTTGCAAGTTACTGGAATGTTGGATTTCTTTTCATTATAAATTGATTGCTGATTTAATTTTGACAGAAAACGTTACTAATATGTCTCTGTCTCCACATGCAGCTGCTAAAATTGTTAAAAAATATATCTATATTTTTCATGTCTGTATCATATTCAGATTCAGTTTAGACAAAAACAGCTATAGTGGGGGGTGTCCGTTTTATGTGATGTTGCTGTTATGATGTCACTATGACATCAACAGGTCTTTTCTGTCTGTTTTTGTTGGGAGATCCGTCACACGAAAAATAGGTAAGAGGCCAAATCACTAGATCACATGACGCAGTTGTGAGGCGTGAGAGGCGCATCTCATCCAGGCAGTGTGTTCACTCTAACCTGTTAACATGGGCGCCAAAATGAAAACCAAGACATTCAGCAGCTGCGATGCATCCAGTGTGTTCCTGGCTTTACACTTATGAGAAGTGTAAATACATTTTTAGTTCATTATGAATCTGTGGTGGACAATTTAGTCTAGCTGATGAATGGGAAACACTGAGCAACAGAGTGTATGTGCTCTGTGCGCCCGCCTGTGCTGGCTCATGTTAATCTCTTGACAATGTGCCCTTAACATTGAAATACTAGGTTTGTTGGTCAGTCACTTCCCACTGCCTGAAGATAGCAATGTGCCAACAATGCGCCTGACCACACCTCATTTTAAGACCAACACGCCAATTGGTGTACAAGTGTATTTGCCGTTTAAACAACGTGGATGCTGGAGGGGGAAATGACAACTGCGTCCATCTGAAACTAATAAAGACACTTGCGTTGCGCTTTGTGTCAGGTGTAAAATGGAAACCCGAGTCTCCGTATTTCAATCACTCCTTGTCAGTTTGCCTGTTATCTCCTCTGCTTTAGTTCCTGTGTTCAGTTTTTATTCCTGTTTTGTTCCAGTGAGTCTTTCCTAGTGTTCTTGCTTCCAGCGTGTGCATTTGTGTACCTCTCTCTCTCTCTGTTTCTCACAAACACACACACACACACACACACACACACACACACACACACACACACACACACACACACACACACACACACACCTAGTTATCTTCAGAGTAGCTAATAAACTTATTTTTATGAGAATCAGGTGACTGAGGCCCCTGGTCTTGAGTGGAGGAGACACCAGGGCAATGGAAGGCCACCCAGCTTTTACGTCCTGTCCATATAGTCAGCGTACCAGCCAGGCAGAGCAAGTGGCCTTGCCAAGCTTTACAGCATAAAGACAAGATACAGTAAACATTCTGAACAGCTGATGACCAACAGAAGTTCTTTTTTTCTGAAAAACAAAAATGTCATTGCCAACAAACTGTATGTGACTGTGTGGTAGAGTGCTTCCATGGCTTCTGCCCACAATGCTAATGCTAATGTATCTGTTTTTGCTTGTTGTTAGAGCAGCATACAATATACAAATTGCAATTCTGTTTACAATTAAGAATAATTTAGAGAGCAAGGTCCTGGTTGAGGTATAGTACATATAGACAGTACATAGGTCCTTTTAATCAAAAAGACCTAGAATCACCTCTTCGTGGTTGTCTGCCTCCGCCAGACTAGTTGCAGGATACATCCCTGTTTATCCAGAGTCAAATAAAATATGAACCTTTTGTGTGAAATTTTACAGAGCATGCAGTCACTTTAAACACTGCTGAATGTGTTTTAAGTAGCAATCAGCTTTAAGTCACTTCATTGCACAATGAAAATGAACTTGTAGAAACGAGTATGTAGGGGAGACCAGGGGTGGTTATAACACTTCCAATTTCTCCAATCAGGAACAAGTTATGAATCACCTGGTTCACTCTATACCCGCTCAATTTAGTCGTTAGCCCCCTGTGACAGACACACACTATTTTAGAAGGAAAACGCTCACTTTGAGGTAAGAAAGTATTTTTTAACTTTATTTATTTTTCTAACAGCAGTTCTGTTGTTAAACTCTTCAAGCTTATGTCATGTTTATTGTGAGTCCATGTAGATATTTCTCATGTTAGTTGTTAGTGCTAATGTTTTAGCTGTTTAGCTGTAAGTTAAGCTACTTCATGGCTACAAGAGTCTGGGTTAGTTGTAACAACAAAACACACACACACACACACACACACACGCACACACACACACACACACACACACGCACACACACACACACACACACACACGCACACACACACACACACACACACACGCACACACACACACACACACACACACACACACATTTTTGTTTAGTTTTATTATTATGTTGAAATGTCTTATCACTACTATGACTGACAGTAACTAACATACTTGGCTCTCTCACACACACACGCACGCACGCACACACATCATTATGTTACATTTCACCGTCTATGATTTCACCTCAGGATATGTTACAACCAGGACTGGGGTGAACTGTAACATTTCACTCTTTGTGTTTGAGGTGGTAAAGATGCAGATGTGAATTTAACAGCTGCTTCATTATTTTAACAGATAATTGTATAGCTGTGTTTTTAATATATTCAATTTATTTAATTACAGCAATATCCCAATAACATAAATGCTGATGGCAAAAAGACCAAGTGTCTATAGAGCCCAAATAGAAAGACCACCCTAACAGCTCTTCAACATCCACTCTCCAGCCATTTCTGTTCACCCCATGCAGCCCATTTCCCCTTTCTCTGCTCACCCAAACTATTCTTTATGGCCACATTCCATCCCATCCATCTGCCACACAATTCATCAACTGCACTGCGACTGTGTGTGTGTGTGTGTGTGTGTGTGTGTGTGTGTGTATGTGTGTGTGCTCATGCAAAGCTAGCTAGTTCTGCCTCCTACTGAGGCATGGAGATAACATTGTATTACACTGCTTTCATCTGTTTCTTTATGCACTGTGTGCATGTGTGCGTGCATGTGTGTGATGTATGGGCAGGTTTTCATGGATCTGTGTTTTTCATTACACACAAATAAGATGTGTGTGGAAGATGAGTGGAAGCATATAGGTACATGCTTTATTGAGTGTTTTTTTTGTATTGAAATGAGTGTAAATGAGAATTAGTGTATGTGTGTGTACACACATAGGGAGTATATAGGTTTAGTAGCAGGAGGTCTTTGTAATAAGGGAGTCTGACAACTCTGGATACCAAATCCTGGTGGTGATTTATCACACACACAAATACACCCACACATACACACATACATGAAGTGAGAGGCACATGTTATAGGGAGGAAAGCATTTTATTGGTTGGTGAAACATCAGAAAGCCAGCTGTTTCCAAAGACAGAGTGCAGCATAAAGACATGTGAGTGTGTTTAGTCTTACTTGCAGGTGCAACTGCAACAGTTTTTTCAGTTACACTCAACATTTCACTGTTTCCAGGTGAAAACCTTGTAACCCTCCCTACATCCAGCAACTTCTATGTTTCACTCAAACTGAAAGCTGATGAGGTCTTTTGTGAATGGTAGCAAGTTAGGGCTATGGTTCACCTATAAGGAAAAAAACATCTGCTGCACACATCATATTGGGATCTGAAACAACTCATAATTGATGTAAATAATGTCGCAATCATTTATTTATTTTTCTGAAATTAGATTGACTGTTTTAAATGAAAAAATAATTGTTATAATTTGGGAAATAAATACTTGCCTGTTTAATCTTCACACTGCAACATAAACGTGATCCTAATCATCCAATAATAACCATGGATTTGTCAAATGACACTTGTGTGTTTATAAAAACATCATGATATTTAAACAAGCAATCTCTATCATATCATGCATCATATGTACCTGTTTAGTAATGAAAAATGTGGAGCTCCAGGTGGTGCTTTGACCAGATTTGTTAAAAAGAAGATGACATTCACATACTTTGTTCCAGTTAACGGGCATTTTAGAGAGAGCTATCAGGTAAGGAGTGGTAAGAACAGATGATCCAGCTGCACAAAGTCCACAGCTCCATGACTGGAGTCACAGTACAGATCATCCAGGTCAATTATCACTCCAATACAAGTGAAAGTTGGTCAGTCAGATTTTACTGGAGTTAAAGTACTGGTTATGGTAACAAATTGTTGTATTGTTCCACATTTACAGAACCTGATGACTCTGAAACAACCTGCTGACTGACTGACTGACTGCCTGACTGACTGACTGACTGACTGACTGACTGACTGACTGACTGCCTGACTGACTGACTGACTGACTGACTGACTGACTGACTGACTGACTGCCTGCCTGACTGACTGACTGACTGACTGACTGACTATAGAACCTGTAGAATAAAAAGACTGTAGACATGATAAAAAGACTGAAGACATGGACATGAGTCATTTGACCAACCATAGCATAAAAACAGCAACTACTAAGCTGTCTGTCTAAAAGTTTATCGGGAATTAAATAAACGTTACATACAGTACCTTGACATGATTTTTCAAATTGAATGGCAAATTTTTTCAGTCAGTGATAAAGTCTGGTCGTGGTAAACACAGCAAAGCTAAGTAAATGAATCTTTCTTGATTTGTAACCCTTCAAACCCAGACCTCAGATCAGACCCTGGTCTCTGGTGAAGAATCTTCTGCCTCATCTTTATCTAACGTCGCCATCGTTAGGACACTGACAGGTTCACACATGACTGACAGTGATTGTTTTTTCTCCTGTGATGAACACAGTGTAAGGTTTATCACATTTTCAAAATAAAATAATTCATCCCACTGATTAAAAGCTCTGCTTCAAAGTAAGAGTACTTCATAGACATGTAGTGGAGTCAAAAGTACAATTTGTCTTGTATTTTTTTTTAAGTGTAGTTTTTAGAAAAGTCCGAAGTTTCTAAAAGAAATACTCAAGTAAAGAACAGATACTGGAAAATATACTGAAGTACAATACTCAAGTAAATGTACTTTGTTACTGTCCACTCCTGGTTCTGACCAAGTTATTAGCAGAGAGATTTTAATGGAACAGTTTTGAATGCCTATGTCACCAACATGGGTTTCTATGGTTATTTCGCAAGAGTCCTGGTGCTTGTTGCACAAAATCTAACCAGTAGATCTGCCATACATGTGGCTTGCCAGTGTGAGTTATCACTCCAATTAGAGACTGCAGATGGAACAGATACGTGCTGCCTTCAGATGCTATAAAACAAGGGCGTGCCTTCACCAAAGGAAGTGACCAAAATATTATGGAACACAAGTGTGCTTAGCTGTCGACCCACTCTGAGCGAGCGAGCAGCAGACTGCACAGAACACACTCAGTGGTGTAAGGTAATAATGAGGGGCCCCAGAACAAGATTTTCCTACGGGCTCTATACAATATGGGATATTATATAATTCAAACAGGTGTGCTTGATTTTAGTTTTGTAGGCCAGTACATTTAGGTTTGTACCTGTAAACCTTTAAAACTTGAGTTTTAAGGTATATTTAGGTTTCTGCCTGTTTACCCCTTTTGCAGGTTTGCACATTCAGTTTCAGGTTTGCGGAATTGATTTCAGAAGCTGTGACAGAATGTTTTCTCGGTACACTTTTGGCCCCTTAATACCAATCAATCATCGTTTGAATACCACAGCCTAAATGAGTATTCCTAGTTGGCACCAGCTGTCAATTAAACATCAGAAAGATGTTGGACTCCAGCTGGACACATCTATCAAAACCCAAATTCCAACTTTAAAAAAGATGTTAAAATTGGGTTTTAACAGAGGCATGTTATCAGCATACAGAGAAACTTGAAAAATGCCATACCAAGGTTGGACAAATGTTAAGATATGATGTCAGACAGGCCCACATTGTTAATTTTCAGACACAAGCAGAAGAAAGTTATTTAACATCTCTGTACCTCAACGCTCTATTAGGGGAGCGTGTCTATGTTCCCACAGCCCTATGTTAAGAAATATGGGACCATAGGGTTTCCTTTTGAGAAAAATCTTAGGCCTTGTCCACATTAAACCGGGTAAACATAGAAATGCACATTCACAATGAAAACGATCTCGAGCCACACTAATCATTTTCAGAACGCTTTGCATCCACGTTCCACGGCGTCTTTACATTTATCCACCTCAGCGATCGTTTTTGTAAAGCATCGTTTTCAGTTACGGAATTCACCGTTCTAATGTGGACGGAAGGGCTAACCGGATAAATATTACCCAGGTTAGTGTGGACATGGGCTTATGGGAACATATAAGACTGTGGGAAAATAGGGCCTAATTTTCAAAACATTCTTAGAAATGTGGGAACATAGGGCTGTGGGAACATAGGGCTGACCCCTCTATTAGTGCTATTCAAGATAAACATGTAGTTGAAGCAGTCTCTCAAACCCCTAGACTCTCACTCACCCTCAGATTCATTACCAGAGATCCGTCTGACACTCACCACTGCTCTCTGAATAACAAAGTTGATCGATCCTCTTTGGCGTAGAGACGTGATAAACACTTACCTTTTCATATCCATGTAGTGTCTTAATAAAGCTCTTATTGGACATTCACCACCATATATGACATCTATGCTGGACTGGACCACAGGACCAGTCCCAACTCGCTGTACTAACTGTCCTATGGGGCTTTCAGACAGAATGCGATTTGCGCTCGGGTCAACGCNAGAGACGTGATAAACACTTACCTTTTCATATCCATGTAGTATCGTAATAAAGCTCTTACTATTGTCCTATGGGGCTTTCAGACAGAATGCGATTTGCGCTGGGGTCAACGGACTGTTCGGAGGAGTCGGGGAGGACAGAGCAAACACAGGCGGAGTTTTCCAAACTTCTAGCGGGAAGCTCCCACTGTGTTTAGAGTCTATCGTTGCCAGCAAAAAAGATGTATCTTTCCTGTGCTAAGAAACAAGCATTAGCACTAGCCCCGCCAATAAGGAGCAGCAAATGAGAGACTGTGGGTGCCCTCAGGTACAGAGAGCAGCCTGGGGAAGGAGCTCCGTTTCCACACTGACCGATTTCAGGTCTACTGTCCGTTTACTTTCCGTGCACGGGTGGATGCCATGTTTCTATTGGCCACGCGGGTGTTTGTTACAACGTGCAGTGGTCACAGTTCCGCTTCGCTGGTGCCGGCTCACCAAAGGATTACTCTGAACACATGGAATTACCTACAACACACTCTCAAGATCGACACGCTCCGCACCCCTGGATCATTCAATTCGATGATCTCAAACCACTTCACCTCAGTGTGCAAATGTTTTCAATGAGTATCGTCCGCTTGAATTTTTACCTCTGTGCATTTGTGTGTATCTCAACATCGTTACAAATGAGGGAAACCTCAATGATCTTCGATACTTAAATAAATACATGAAAATGAAATAACTACTACAGTTCACTGAGGAGTACGAGGAGAGTTAGGCCCCCTTTCTCTGACCAAGCACCACTTAACCACTAAAACAAAACTCACGCACCACCTGACTCCCTAAAAAACACGAACAAATCTTTTTTATTGCTGTGTCTTAAACAACACAACACCATTCCATCGCTGAGCTAGCTGCTACAAGACAGAAAAATGTCAAAGAAACACAGCGCAACCATCTGATGTCAGTAAGTCAATATATCACTGCCAGGCCGTCCCAAGGAGAGTAATGTTCAAGATCAGTGGCTAAAGTTAGTTTTTCCTGACAAACCGGGCATTTCAGTCTGAATTTGACATCCGTTGGGCTCATTTCATCGCTGACTTGACCATCATTTGTATTTACCAGTGGGTTTCACCAAGCTACAGTAGTAGGCTACCATCTGTTACCTGAGGCTGGCATGGCTGTACGTGAACCAGTCAGAACAGAGGCTAAACATGGATGGTAAACGTGCCAGATGTTAGTGGCTAAACATCAACATGCTTGTCAGCATGTTAGCATATTGACATTATATATATTATATGCACCATGCTGCACCTGTGGCAGTGTGGCTGTACACTCTAAACAGTTAAACAGTGTGTCTGATTTTTTGATTAGGTACAGCAAAAGGTCTAAAGTTTATGCATCTGCCAAATTCAATTTGTGCACAGTCTCTGAGATATAAATAGTGTCCCAGTTATGCTAATTCTTTTCTTATTCTAAATTTGCTTTAATTTTTAAGTGGGAACCACTTTACAATAAGACTACTCTTATAAAGAATATAAATGGTTAATAATTAAATTACTCCTTTGGTTGGTAACACTTTAGAAATCATAAATAAACAAGTTATAACACAGTTTTCATACATTGATACAGGCTCACTATTTGACAAGATCAAGTTAATGCTTACTACTTATTAATCTTACTAATGAGTTTCTACCATTTATAACTGGTAAAAGGAGCCTTTTAGTAACTCTAATAAATGATGATGTGTTTTATCCTTTTACCAGCTATCTCTATAAATGTTTGTAACTGATGAATAACCATACCGATTGTTGAGCATTGAAACAAGCTTTATTTAAGTTTTAAAGTTTAATCCATGGTTTCACATATAAGTAAGTCAATACAAAAATAACTCTGGTCCATCTAAACTCCTGGTTATCGGTTGGCAAACGATGTCGGCAGTTGACAGATCTCGCGAGAGTATGTCACTGAGACAGAGGCTCGTCTCCAATAAAGTTAATTTGTTGAGTTGGTCTGAAAGATGTCATTTTGATGTCAGAATGTTATGAAGATGTGTGGCGGTTGGCGAAAAGCTTTTAGGTGTATTACCGCCACCTGGATTGGAGTATGGATACTGCCATGTGTGACCACTTATTTTCCTCTCAGACGTATTATTCGTGTGACTGCATGCACCGAACCACACCGTGACGATTCGGGACACATACCGTTACACACCAAGTACCAGGAAGATAAAGTGTGGACACCTCAGGAAACAAACAGTGAAGGAAAAACATTTGGGTCTTTGCTAGGTTTCCACACTGGAAATTGACAGTAACTTTCCAAAGTTGCACATCGTGCGTCCTCTCTGTTAGTCTGTTAGGAAAAACAGTGAAATGCATTGCTTTCTTATATTATAACTGCCAAAGGAGTACGTGTAATTTGAAGAGTAGCACATGTATAGGTGCATATACATATGTATAGTGCAGAGTTTTAGTACATATTGAAGAACTGGGATAAAGTCAAGGTGTGTTGCATGGAACATTATTTAAAAGAAAATGTGTATAAGGACAATGTGATTTAGGCCACACACCCACCAAGGTGACCCCTACCTAACCTATTCACTAATACCAGCTGACACTAACACTGGCTATTTCCTAATTGGCTGTTCAAACACTTTGTTGTCCAGTCAGATTTAGGGGCGGGATGCGGGTGACACACAGACAAACTGGCAGTGCAATTACAATAATAACACTACTACTGCTCCTTGTGCATGTGTGTGTGTGTGTGTGTGAGAGAGAGAGCGCAGCTTTAAGCTATTACCAGGCTTTTTGGGGATCTATTTTTTGGTTCTTTCTTTGAGACCCTGACCTGAGTGGTGTCTCCACACTGAAACACACATCCTGTGTTTCTGCAAGTGACTACAGCAGAATGTATATAAGAGAAAACTAAAAATACACTCAAACTCAAAATACAGTGAGAGCAAACTGCTTTTCAATGTTGCTTAATGTTTTACTCTTTTTAAATAATTCATTCATTTTATTCAGAACAGAGACACTGCATTCAGAAAGTCTTCAGACCCCTTCAATAAATAATTATTAAAATAAATGTTTACGTATGCTGCATTTTCCAAATCCAGTGCATACAACACTTAAGTCTTTACAGCTCTGTTTCTTCTCTCTAAGGCCTTCATAATTATGCAAAAGCAGTTGTGACTGATATAAAGGACTGAGGAATGAAGTCCGTTTGCCTTAATCATTCAGCTTTTATGCTCCTGTGTTCCTCCAAGGTGGTCCGTCATCACCACCCCTGCACACAGGACAGTCCCAGTCCAGACTGTTCTGGTCTGTGGTTCCCTGATGGTGGAACAAGCTACCAAAGTCTATCAGAGCAGAGCATCCCTCTCTGTCTCCAAGAATCCAGTGAAGACTCATCTTCCTATACACTCCTTTACTTCTCTATCTCCATGCACTTATTGAATAGATGTAGTACGTAATACTTACATCAAGGTTTCCTACTTCACTGAAGCTTCAGAGATGTTCCTCACTTGTAAGTCACTTTGGATAAAAGCATCTGAAATGAGTAAATGCAAATGTAAAAGTCACTCCTGAAATTTTTAATATCATGCCTCCACGGGGCCAGAGGCATTCTGTTTTCTGTCCGTCCGTCCCTTTTTCATGAATGATATTGCAGAAACACCTTGAGGAAATTACTTCACATTTGGCACAAACATTCACTTGGACTCACGGATGAAGTGATAAGATTTTAATGGTCAAAAGTCAAAGATCAAGGTCACTCTGACCTCACAAATTCACTATAATGGACTATAGCACTTTTCTAGTCTTAACGACTAAGCACTTTACAATACTAGTCACATTCATCTGCTCACACATACATTCATATAATGCTGGCTATATACATAGCCAGTGTTGTTCATATTTTTAGTGAACGCTGAAATGAACGAATCAGTTTACAAATGATGAACGTGAATGTGAGCGCTCACGCTTTACGCTTTTCTATGTCGGTTTTACGGCACGCTGCATGACGTCTCCATAGATACGGCCCAGCTTGGCTGGTGCCAGCAGCACAGACAGTACAGACGCATCTGCTACTGCTGAAGCCAGTTTGTTTGAGCATTTAAAGCAGTTTTATAAACAAACAAGTGAAGACTCAGATGGCTTATATTTATATATGGATTTTAAATGTAACTAATGTCTGTATCACTGGTGTACAATAATTAATAATAATAATAATTTATTTAGTTTGGGAGTGGCAGTGATTTGGGGCTGGTGAGAGTTGGGTAGAAGGAGGTTCTATTGAAAAAGAATAGCGGCCTATTTATTTTTAAAAAATGGAACAAATGAATGTGAACTAGTTCATTTTTGGAACTGTGAACTTAGTTCAAAATTTTGAAAAAAAGAATTATGAACGTGAACTAGTTAATTTTCATCTGCATGAACTGAATTTTGAACTAGTTCTTTTTAAGTGTGAACTGGCACAACACAGCACACAGCACATCTCTATCATACACTCACTCATACACCAATGGTACATGGGGGGCAATTTGGGCTTCAGTATCTTGCCCAAGGACACTTCAACATGTGGACTGAACTGATTAGTGGACGACCCGCTCTACCTCCACCGCCCATTATTCAATGCTGTAACTCAGGAAGTGGAAGATTGTGACCATATTTCCTGCAACTTGGTTGGTTGGCAGAGGAAACAACCAGAAGGAGGGAATTCTAGTTGTACCATGTCACCCCTCTCTCTGCAGTGTTTACCAAGTGCTTTCAGCTGCCTAACCTTAACCGTAAATCAACCCTAGCTGCCACACAGAGATAGACAACTGAATAACAGTCAATGTAAAGCTTAAAAGCACACAAACTTAGTTGCTCTACGCCTGTATATCTCTTCAAAGGTGAGTGCTGGTGTTTTTATTCCTCTGTGCCAGTGACAGCCAGAGCTGATATCTTCAAATTTGGCACAAACTTTCACTTGTACTCAAAAATAAACTGATTAGAGTGTAGTGGTGAAAGGTCAAAGGTGAAGGTTGAGGTGACCTTACAAAACATGGTTTTGGCCTTGTGAATGCAGTATCTCAGAATTTTTCAAATTTGCTACAAATGTTCATTTGGATTCAAGGACAAACTGATTAGAATTTGGTGGTCAAAGGTCATAGGTCACTGTGACCTCACAGTCATAGCCATAACTCACTAATTCATTCACGAATTATGACACAATATAACTCAAATTTCTGTGACGATGTAATAAAGTGATGACATTTTATATCCAAAAGGTCAAAGGTCAGCTTCACTGTGACATCATATTGTTCTGTAAAAACCCTTCTGACCATTATTCAACACTGTAGCCCAGGAAGGAGAGA
This sequence comes from Seriola dumerili, assembly GCF_002260705.1. NCBI lineage: Eukaryota > Metazoa > Chordata > Actinopteri > Carangiformes > Carangidae > Seriola > Seriola dumerili. The sequence continues at coordinate 490,715 of NW_019174522.1, read as the reverse complement.
CTGTGACCATATCTCCTGCAGCTTGGCTGGTTGATGGAGGAAACAACCACAAGGAGGTGATTCTAGTTGTTAATGATAAAACAGAATGAAATGTACTGCAAACCAATTAACCCATCCCCATGGAACAGTTACAATTTTATTGTTTGTTGTATTGTTTATGTTGTATTGTTTCTATTTTAAATAAATATAAAAATACAATTGAGAACAAACAAAATGCCACTCACATGAAACTTGAAGATTTTGAAAATGTCATTAACCAATATCAGTTCACAAGCATTAACCATCCAAAATGGTGATATCTGGAGAGCACATTTTAAACACAAAAATGAGAGAAACACAAAACAAAAAAAACTATATCAACAACATTGGTCTGTATGACAGATATTTCAACTTTAACATACTGTATATTATGCAGATTTATTCCTCCAGCACCTCAGGTTGACATCTGTGGTTTTGAGAGAAAAGTCTCAACAACTATTTGATAGTTTTGCATGAGATTTGCTACAAAACTTCATGTCACCTTCAGGATACATTTCAATAACCTTGGTGATTACTTTGGGTAATTTTTCATCTAGTGCCATTGTCAACCATTTTAATTTGTCTAATGCTTTGGTGCATATCAAACTACATTCGGCCTCAGCTGTACTGTACTTTACACACTAAACTTAGATGATCAACCATATGTAAAAGTTCAGCATTCTAACATTGTTATTGTGAGCATGATATAAGCATTTAGTTGAGAGCTGCAACATGCAGCAATGTCATAGATACAGTACGTGTGTCTGTGTGTGTGTGTGTGTGTGTGTGTGTGTGTGTGTGTGTGTGCGTGTGTGCGCACACAAGGACAGTCTAATATATTACCACTGAATCATATGCTTAAAGCTAACTGTAAAAGTATTCCGCTGATCTGATCCAAGCTATGATGCTTAATTGATAGGAATAGAAATTACCATTTATTTTGTACAAGAAATAAAGTTTGTTTCATGTAACTTCTACTTGTATCATTGATTTACAGAGGGTTTGTTTTTTTAATTTCCACAATGATTCAGTCTAAATCAAATCATCATAGAAGCAATGTGACAACATGTTTTAAATCGTTGTTTAAAATGATGAACAGAGAGGAAACGATGTCTCCTGTTAGGATTGGTTAATGTTGGCACCGGGCGGTGAGGAGGATGGCCTCTGCTGCCTTCTTCCTGTTTGTAACATCCATAGATAGGATATCAAGGCTGTGCAGGGCTGGATAGTATCCAGTCTGAAAACAACAGGGTGGCATCTCTGCTGTTTATAGAAGATGGTTCTATCAAACCATGAACAATATCAAACAGAAGACGGGTGGTACCTCGTAGGAGTCGGATATTTTAAAGTTCAGGTCAATGGTAAGAAAGCCACCTGAGTGCTTTGACCTTGAATGAAGAGCTGGAAGGACTTCATTTGGAAGGAGTTGCTAGCAATAATACACCTTTGCCACTCTATATCTTGAATTCAAGATACAGTATTACTCTTCCACAGAGCCTGAGACTCATGTGCTTTGATGGTCTGTCTGTCTGCGGGTGGAGCTAAGTCGCTGTAATGGGCTGAATGGAAAAGGCCACATACAGCGAGTACTTGTCTCTTTGTGTCCTCAGGCTACATGTTAGTAAGGAACACTAACGAAGAGAAATGATCCTTTTAGCTTCAAGAGCGCTGGATGGGCTACACAAAGACACACACACACTTGACACGTAGCTTGCCAGTGTGTGAATTGCTCGTCAGTGACATTTTCAGTCTTTCTCTGTCAGAGACATAAGAGACTTGGACACTAATCACTGAGGCAGTGCTGCCACACGGCACAATAGGCCGCAGTGTGTGCATGTGTGTGTGCAATGGTGGTCTGGCAATTCTTTCATGGCTTAATGAGGTAAGCAACAACATGCCTGAGGCCGTGCTGGAGACAGGACACACACACACAGTCACAGAAGCTGGGCTAAAGATAGTTGCTTTTTGAGTTGTCAAACTTCAGTGGAGTGAATCATAGGGTCAAATAGAGTTAACCTCACTGGCTCAGGGTGGCGAGCCACTGCTTGTCAGTGATATTGTCAGTGATATTCATACAACTTTCTTTCATTATTGTGTATTTTAGAACAGATATTACACCTGACGACAGCTACACATCAAGCTGTGCTATAAAGCAGAGTTCATGTGAACTATTACCACTTGGCCTTAAAGGTATAATCTGCAACTTTCCCACATTAAAATGTCTAAAAACAACTAGACCTATGTTCTTTGTGTTGTTGAGTTGTGTTCTTACATTATCACAAATGTTTCCATCAATTCTCAAACCAGAGAAATCTGTGATTTTAATCATGGTAACGCTCTGTTTCATTGGTCGCCTGTCAGTGACATCATATCCTCTATGATCATGTGTCAGTGTGTTTGTCTGACAGAAGCTCAACATTGACTTTTATCTAGTTTTAAGTCACATACACTTTTTACACCTTGGTGGTTTTCAGCTCTATATTTGAACCAGATGAAGGATTTTAGTCGTCGGACGTCTGGATCTGAAGTTATCAGAGAAACAAGCTGAGGAAATGTTAGACAGCTCAACTCCCAGCTGCTGGAGACGTCCTGTCCTGTGTCACTGAAGAGCGTCAGTGAATCTCTGATCTTTAAAGTCAAACTGCTTTCTGGGTGTTTCTACTGGTTTTAATCCCCTGGTGTGTTTGTTATGGAGAGGAGGACACCTCTGTGGATAATTCAGCTGCTGGTAAAAACCTGCTGAACGTCTGCTTCATAAGTTATCAGAGAAACAATCAGAACAAAGGTTAGCATCAATCTCAGCTCCAGCTCTTCCCTGAGTCTCTGTCCTCCGTACAGCGTCGCCCAAACACTGACTTTAAATGTCAAACTGCTTTATTCAATGTTTTTAACGGTTAGAATCACTGGGTCTGTTTGATTCTGAACCACTGACACTGAAGGAATCTTAACCGAGACAAGCTTACAGTAATGTGGTGAAGACAACATCTCCCATGATCCCACACTACTTCATGAAGTAGCCAGTTGTCATGTTATTGTTTTGATTGAGAGACCACTAGTAGCAGAAGAAATGTACTTGCTGCCTTTTTATATTTACTCTCTATAAAAAGGGACAGGATAGGGTTAGTCCAGCTAAGGGCTACATTACGTGGAGAGCATTACTTTACAGACATTAGAAGCTCTTCATTTATATAAATTATGATTCACCTTTGAACATATTGGCAAAAGTCCATGGGGTTTACTCAGATTTGTTCGCATGGCTGTTGCTTTTGTATAGTATGTACGTAGTGTTCATGACGTGTTCAGACCCCTTCAAGCAGCCTCATGCTAAAATAAAGATGATAAAAAAGATTTTTCCCTCATCAATCTATACTCAATACCTCTTAATGACAAAGTGAAAAACAGAATTTTAGAAATATTTGCAAATCTATTGGAAAGGAAAACCTGAAATATCACATTGACATGAGTATTCAGATTCTTTGCTGTGACACTTGAAGTTTAGCTCAGGTCATTCCTTCCATTTCTCTTGATCATCTCTGGGATGTTTCTACAACTTGATTGGAGTCCACCTGTAATGAATTCAGCTGATTGGTCACATCACAGTGAAGGAGCGGATCTGCTGTCGGGATGTTGAACTGTTGGCAGTTGGTCTTAGACCGTATTATGCACCGAGGGAGTTCTCACACATTGTCACCATTGTTGTTTACATTCAACCACGAGTAGAGCCTGCAGTCACATGTGTCATTCATGAGACTGTTGCAGAGTACAGACCCAGCACCATGATGCATTCATTGTAATATTGGGGTTTTTAACCATGTCACTCTCACCTCCCACCCGACTGGCTTCACTCAGTACATTGACTGCCTTCCTCCAAGCCCTGTGTACTGATGCAGGCTGCAACCACCCGCTCATTCAGGAACTGGACCCCGGAGGCCAGTGAGTCTCTAAAATACTGTTTTGAGTGCACAGATTGGAATGTCCTGTTGGAGTCACAGGAAAATGATAAAAGCAAGGACCCAAGGACTACATTAACTTCTGAATGGACACTGTAACCAGCAAGGACTGTACACTGCTTTCCAAACAACAAACCCTGGATCACCAGTAACATCAAGACCCTCCTCAAGCAGAAAAAGGAGGCCTTCAGGGATGGAGACAGGGAGAAGCTCAGGTGTGTGCATCATGAGCTGAAGAGGAGATTAAAGCAGGCGAAGGAGGACTACAACAAGAACGTGGAGAGGAAGCTGCAGCACAACACCAGAGAGGTGTGGAAGGGGATGAGGACCATCACTGGCTATAGAGAGAAGAACAGCCAGGCAACATCAGGTGATGTGGACAAGGCCAATGAGTTCAGCCTGTTCTACAACAGGTTTGACACAGCCTCACCTGTTCTCTCTCCCACTGCTTCAGCTGCAGCTTCTCCTACAGCATCTACTCCACAACCTGACACTGCAGCTGCAGCTCCCTCCACACTGGGGTCAAGTCTCCTGTCCTTTACAGCGGAGGAGGTGAGGGTGGAGTTCAAGAGGCTATGTCCTGGAAAGGCAACAGGCCGGATGGTGTGTGTCCGAGGCTGTTAAAGGACTGTGCAGCCCAGCTGACTGAACCTCTCCAGAGGATCTGTAACTTAAGTCTAGAAACAGGGAGGGTCCTGGTCCTGTGGAAAACATCATGTCTTGTTCTGGTCCCTAAAGTAGGACGACCAGCTGAGATAAATGACTACAGACCGTTGGCCCTCACATCACACATCATGAAGACCCTGGAGCGGCTGCTTCTCCACGTTCTGAGGCCACAGGTTGAACATGCACTAGACCCCCTACAGTTCACCTACAAAGAACATATTGGAGTTGATGATGCTGTCTTTTACATGCTCCATCGGGCCCATCCTTACCTGGATGAGCCAGGTGGTTACATGAGGATTATGTTCTTTGATTTCTCAAGTGCATTTAACACCATCCGACCACCCATCCTTAAAGACAAGCTGGAAGGGATGAGGGTGGATCCCTGCTTCACGTCCTGGATTGTAGATTACCTGACAAGACGACCACAGTACGTCTGTAGTAGGGTAACTGTGACTGTAACTGTGTCTCAGGGACAGTGATGAGCAGCATTGGGGCTCCACAGGGAACTGTTCTGGCTCCGTTCCTGTTCACCCTGTATACAGCAGACTTTAAATACAACTCTGAGTCCTTATAAATAAATAATATAAATACTCGGATGACACAGCTATTGTGGCGCGTAACAGGAACGGCAGGAAGAGGAGTACAGGGATCTGACGATGGCCTTCAGTGAATGGAGCAACAAGAACTGCCTCCTTCTGAACACCTCCAAGACCAAGGAGATGGTCATGGACTTTTGGAGGTCTAGGCCCACCCTTCAGCCAGTCAACATTTGAGGGAAGGACATTGAGGTGGTGCACACTTATAAATACCTAGGTGTGCACCTGGACAGTAAACTGGACTGGTTCCTGAACACAGATGCCATCTAGAGAAAGGGGCAGAGCCGGCTCTTTTTACTCCGGAGGCTCAGGTCCTTTGACGTCTGCAGTGAAATGCTGCACATGTTTTATCAGTCAGTGGTGGCCAGTGTACTCTTTCATGCTGCAGTCTGCTGGGACAACAGCATGTCCGACATGAACACAAGGAGACTGGACAAGCTGGTAAAAAAGGCTGGGTCTGTGCTTGGCAGGAGTCTGGACTCACTCAGGACTGTTGTGGAGAGACGCATGCAATGTAAGATGGAGGCCATCTTGGACAATACCAACCATCCTCTCCACATCTATCTATCTATCTATAACATCAGTTTAGCTAAGCAGCTAGTAGCGAGCTAAAGGCAAAGCTCCCAGTGGTATATTTTCTTGTAAATGATCACTCAGAAAGGAAGTTGTTAAATATAATGTCAAAGTCATTAAGTATGCAACACCGAAAAGTCAAAGCTCCTGTTTACCAGTCAAGTTGAGCAAGTAGTAATATATCCATCCAATCGATTACACTGCTATAACCAATCCAGCTTTAGACTGAGGTAGGACCGCCTTCCTAATTAACATACTGACACAGAAATAAATAAATAAGTGTAGAAATAATAAATATATAAATAGGCTTATTTTTGAAATGCTTAAATAAATAAGTGATTCAATGTATGTATGTAAATGAATAAATACTGAAATAAATGAACAAATACATGTAGAAATGCATAATAAAATAAAAGTAAAAGTACAGAAATGGCATTTTTACCATGACCAAAATATATTTATTTCCGTTTTTTTTATTTATTTGTACCTCATTTGTCCTTCATACTTTTCTTCTTGCCATCTTGATACAAAATCAGAACCATCTGCGTCTGCACAGCATTTTTATACATACCACAGAGCATGCCTGGATGTTACAGTAATTTCTTAATTGTACCATGCAGTGCATTCCAGTGCAGTGGAAGCATCTGCATTTGTTTTGTTTCTCCACTCATTTATTCAGGTTTTTCCTTTAATTTGTCACCCGTCTGTAGCAGCTGCAGAAAGGATTTTTGGTCACAGATTATTTAGTTAGTCGACTGAACAGACAGAACTATGAGACAGTGAAAAAACACTGTATGCAAGCTTATGAACCTGTCCCTGAAGTGTAACAACAAAACTTTAGAAATAGTGATAAATGGTGTCAGGCATGTGAGGTTACCACAGTGGAGGAGTTCTGAGTGCCATTCTAACTGGAGGAGTTTGTCACACTGGACTGTTGTCTATTTAGACTGACAATACATATAGTCATTAACAAAAGCAGCAATCCTGGCCGATGAGTTCCTTTTAACACATAAGAGTGTGTTCTCTGTGCTGGCTACTCAGTGCCCAAATTCAGAACCTGAATGGAAAATGAAGTCAGCAAAGCCTGTGCATAAAAACACAACACAAGCGACTGGTCAGGTCCTCCAACCTGAACAACTATAGGTTGTTTATTTTCAACCATCTGATATGGAAAAGGAAAACTGATGCGGGAGGCGTACCAGACCTCAGTTGTCATGGTTATATTAATAAACACACGGACTGTACAGCCATTTTTTTTTACAGGAGGCGACTGTCTCAAGACGCGAATGTTTCTGTTGTCTGAAGCCAGACCATTTGATCGATGTATGTCTGACTCTGAAAATAAAGCAATCTAAAGCCAGTAAAGCCTGTGCAGGTGTGTGTTTCAGCGGCCCCCTGCAAACTATCCCAGTGCTCAGGGAGAGATAGTTCTATTAGAATGCATGAAGCCTCTGTCAAAAAAATTATTTATTAAAAAAATGTATGGCATCAGTGTATACTAACCATAATGTGCGCTGTAACACAGTATCCAGAGGCTGCCCCACTACTCTAAAATCCAAAACTGTTGTGAAAACCCTCACAAAATGTTTGCGGACCAAGAATGGACCAAGGCAAGAATTCTATGTCAAACATATTTTCACAGGTAATGATTGAACTTCAAATGTACTTAGTTTTTTTCATTTACTTTAACTTAAACTAGAATGACCTCCTTGTGGTTGTCTGCCTCCTCCACTTAGACAAGCTTCAGGTTACATCCATGTTTATCCAGAGTCACATAGAATATGAACCATTTGTGTGAAATTTTGTCATAATTGCTGTGAAGTCTTGAGTAATGGCTAAAAAGTGTTTTGTGAGGTCACACTGACCTTAACCTTTGACCTTTGACCACCAAAGTCTAATAATTTTGTCCTTGAGTCTCGCTCTGAGTATCACCGGCGCAGAGGAATAAAGGTGGCTGTCAGAGACACCTAAAGCCAAGCACAACGTGCTGCGCTCTGTCAGCACTTCCTGAGAGCGTCTCCACCACTCGTATCAGCTGGCCTAATAAAATGTGGCCCGGTCTCAGTCCAAAATGAAGCTGTATCATGACAAGAGGTCTGTGGTCAGAAATTAATGCCCAGGTGGAAAAGTTTTGGTATTGCTTCCACTATCTGGATCCAGCCTAATAGCTGAGTCTTTTGGTCCATACCTGGTGGAAGGAAACGGCCCCAATAGGAAAAGAAAATCCAGAGTTTGCCATGTCAACATGTTCAAGCATTACTTCTCCAGAGAGTGACACTGATTCTTAACTAGACGCGATGCAGTTATTTTACAGTCTAGGTGCTTGATGCTCAAAAAGCTCATAGAAAAAAAGTTACAGCATAACTACTTGGTCTGTCATTGTAAACTCTCGATGTTAACCTCAAACTAGGAAATCTGTGTAAATTCAACCGGCTTCACTGCATTTCATTTTAGGCTAATTGGCTTTCCCACGTAAGTTGTAGAAAGCTCCTTCTGCTGGCACTTCCATGTAAGTGCATGGAAGACCTGGGAGGTTTGTCTGCATGGTTGTTTTGAGGGTCACAGAACAGATTCATACTACCAAATGAAACTGACTGCAGATGGAATAAAACATTTCTCTTACAACAGTGGTCCTGACTGAAAAGGAGCACAGAATGAGTTCAGGCAGGCCACAAAGTCAAGCTCAGCCCCAAATCCCAGTACATCAGCTGATAGCATCTGATCTCAATGCCAGTCCACATCAGCTGATGGCTCAGCTGGTTCCCTTCCATGCATTCAATTGGCAAATCTCATACAGGGCACCCTATCTAAGCTGATTTAGGTTGCCTACTCCTGCTGCTTTATTTGCCTGTCCACCTGCCTCCACCCAGGTCCTCATTTTCATGCTGTGTCTGACTATTTACAGTCAGATGTGAAACACTTATTACGTATTTCTTCTTCCACTGGATATCAAAGATCTTATCAACAGCACAGTAACCTTCCCCATGCCAACAGAAAACCCATTCTGATCGAGGCTGTGGCTTTACTGGTCTAACCACATACACTCATACACACACATACATGGAGCTGTGAGGTCATTAGGGGTCATTAGTAGTGCTGGCGCTGTCCTGTGCCATGAGGTCAGACTGCTAATTGCATTGGCCTTAATTTGAGACAGAACAAGAAACACACTGGCTCCATACAGTAGCCCTATACAGCAGGATAGAATGGATAATGTGATTGTGATAATGACTGGACATCAAACATGAAACATGACTCAATAGATGGGACCACCAAGGGAGACACAGAAAGTCAAAGAAGGAAAGAAAGAAATAAAAAAAGAAAGAAAGAAAGAAAGAAAGAAAGAAAGAAAGAAAGAAAGAAAGAAAGAAAGAAAGAAAGAAAGAAAGAAAGAAAGAAAAGTATATTGACACACAGAACAGTGATTATACAGTGCAGGCAGACATACTGTAACCATGTGTAATCTATACACATTATTGACTGAAAGAACTTGTTTGTGTTGTTGACAGCTCAGGTTTGTCTGGTGAAAGTATTGGGACTTGAAACATTTGAGCACAGCAGATTAAGGCTTTATGTTTAATTTAGCTCCTTTTTAAAAAATATTTTATGAATTTCAATTTCTCTTAAGTTAAATATAATACCTACATTCTCTAATCTATCTCTAATCAACTTAAAATTTACACAATACTCCATTTCTGGTTTGCAATGTTTACAAAGTTTCAGCTTCTTAATTATGAGTTTTCTTTGTCATATGTGAAAGTAAATTGAATGTCGTGCATTTTGTGTGGTCCACCACCCGCCTCCTCGGAGCTGGTCAACTGCTCAGTGTCCTTTTGTTCCACAGTTGTCTAGTCACTTTATTCATTCTCTTTTTTTTTAGGTTTTGCTCTTCTTTCCTCTTTCATTTCCTCTTTTCAATAAACTGACATGTGATCATGCACACAAAAAGGTTTCTGTCTAACTGGCCCAAATGCCAGCCAGACAGGTGAAAGACTAATTTGTGATTCTCAGCTCTTTTTGGTTAGGTATAGGCCTTTTCTGTGGTATATATTTTATTTGTTGGTTGTATTTTAAAATTGTTGCAAAATAACCTCATAAACCTCTGTGCTTACAGCATGTGAAGCCTACATTAAAGTCTACATTATATCTAACTATTGCAAACAATTCCCTCAGGACGTCCGTTCCTTCCTGGTCCTTAATTTCAGAAAAAAGAAAAACCGACTGCATTTTTAATTCTGTCCTCAATGTACATTTAGCTACGGTGGTATTGAACGGCAGCTGGTTACGGATCATTGTAATGACTGTATGTTTCCTATGAAAAATGCTCTCCACAGGATTACTGAACTATAAGTGCATCATGACGAGGAGAGTCCTGTGTTTAAGGGGGATGAGAGTAGTGGTCACGATTGGCACAACTTCCAACACACCCACCTAGGGACAATCTATTCTTTATGATCCCACCCTGCATCACAGGTGTGCCAGGCGCCTGGCCACAAGAATACCAAAGTGCACGTGGCCCACCCTGGAGCACATTTGACCAGACTCAACGCCATGCCAGTGGGTTGATGGTAATAGGGCCTGATATCTCAAGTACAGTGCCATTAAAATGGGAGATGTAAACTAAAATCTCATGTGAAGATCAATAAGTAAAGAACCTTTCTTCCTGCATAGTTCTAAAAATGACTACAAACTAGTTTAACAGCAACATTCTTATAGCTGAAAAAACTTTACTTCACCTATAGCTAACCTGACAACAGATAAACTTTACTCACGGAACTGGAGCACAACATTTTGCAAATAATGACCATAGATGACTGACTAGTAAAGGATTCAGTTGTTGGCATGAACTTAAAGTTATGTTACATTACATGAAGAATGAAGAATTCAGCTGTCCAGAGATGTAGCTTTTCACGGTAAAGACTTAATTCTTTGATTTATCCTGCACTTTTCCACAGCTCAATGAACCTGCTAACACCCACTAACATCAGGCTTTTGTCAGCAATGGAAAAGGGAACAATCAGCGTTCACACCCAGGTCACATGACTCTGCAGTAGACAGAGTATTTATCTGCTCCGGCTCCAATCAGCATTGATGGAAGCACAACATCCAGGTAAACTTTGCCAGTTTTGGTCCTTTTTCCTGCTGTAACGTCTTTTCAGAGCACACAGACTGTAAACACACCTGTCACCTGTCCAGCACCACGCTGTTAAACCAGAAACACCAGAAAGAGTGAGTTGCTTTTACAGGAGCAACAACCCAGGGAATGAGACATTTTACCAGTTTACATGGCGGCTAGCGGCTCACTCTCTCTCCACTGCCTCTGTGTGTGTTCTGTGTAAGTGCATTTGATGACATCTCAGTCAGGACTGAAAGGCAAACTCGACTGGCAGTGGAAAAGGGGTCAATAAGCTTTTTATTAATTAGCGAGTTTACACGTGTGGGCCATATTTTCACCAACACTGATAAGCATAAGCAAACGTATCGATGCCGTTGTACCACAGGTGAGTGTATGGACTTATCCTAACCAGTAATGGAAAGGTCTGCCAGGTGCTCAGGGCATGTAGCCTTCCATTCTGGAGACCCAGACGAGTATAGGAAAGACCAATACAAGTTCAGAAAGACAATAAAAACAGCCAAGAATCACATGTGGAGTTGTTGTGGGCCAAGGATCATTATGGATTCTTGGAAAAGGTCTTGAATGCGACACATTTTTCCACAGCAAGTAGCATGGGGTCAGAACACTGCTATATATTAATGATAGAGCCTCTAATTCCACCTGTTCTCACCAAACTAAAGTTATAAATGCATAACTTTTTATGACTCTGCTCTGGCGACAACCAGGCATATTGCTTCCGGGTTGTTCGGACCATCCGTGCATCTGTCCGTCCCATTCTCGTGGACACAATATCTCAGTAAGGCCTTGACAGAGCTTCTTTAAATTTGGTACAAATGTTCACTTGGATGCAAGAACAAACTGCTGTGATTTTGGTGGTCAAAGGTCAAAGGCCAAGGTCACGGTAACCTCACAAAATATGATTTTGAACACAACATCTCCAGAACTCCTCAAGGGAATCCTTTCAAATTTGCCACAAATGTCCACTCAAGGATGAACTGATTAGATTTTTGTCAAAGGTTAAGGTCAGTCTGACCTCACAAAACACTTTTTAGCCATTATTCAAGACTTCACACAGCAGTTATGATAAAATTTCACACAAATGGTAAATTTTTTATGTGACTCTGGATAAACAGGATGCAACCTGAAACTAGTCTGAGTGGAGGAGGCAACCATGAGGAGGTCATTCTAGTTTTATAATGAATACAGTATATATTACATATCTAATTTTTGGTCTGCAGAATACTGCCACATTCTGGATGCCACGTTTGTAATCTTCATCTGTTCAAATATTCAGCTAAAATGCTACTAACCAAGGTAAGTTACTGCCGAGGTACTTTTGAAATAGAGCACACCTTTTTCACAGTCCTTCAATATGAGAATCTATTGTTTTTATGGAACCAAAGCTGCAGTTGTGTTGAGTGGTTGTGTGTATGAGCTGTAGAATTAGTGCTACCCAAAGATAGAGTGGAAGAAGAGAGAAGAGCAATGTTAACTAACTGTGGTGGACTGCAGTAATAAATCAGAGTGTCAGGCTGTTTATTGAAAAGACTGCTGCTGGAACGAGAATTATAAACAGTGTCTTTACTGTGTGTTAACCACAAGGAAATCAATCTATTCTATTCTGCTCTATTCTCTACTTCTCCATAGGCAGGGAATATAAGCGGTATGATTTTACAATAAACAAACATTTGACAGGAAAGGTTGAACCCTGGTTTTCTGGCATTAAGCCCAAATAAAGACATGGCGCAGTACTAAATAAGATTTGTCCTTCTCCTAGCCTCTCATTCACATCTTTACTGCTTCACTTTTACAAAACTTTTTTCTTGAACAAGGTTTTTAATAAGAGAAAAAGGAGTTATCCCTACATTTGAACTGTTGAAGATATTCTTCCCTGCTCTCAGGGCCATACTTTTCAGCTTTTTCAATCATGTTCATATTTTAGATTCAAGCAAAACAAGTTTTCCCAGAATTTTACTGGAACCTCATTTTTCAGCTTTTGCATTATTTCTATAGATAGAAATAACAACTATGACATCACTCCTGTTGGTGCTACTGTGTAATCAGCAGATCTGCTGTATTTTAGCTGTCATTTGTAACAATCAAGTCAAACCAAAAGCTAGACAAAGCAACCATGCCGTACCTAAGTCAATGTGTGGCCTAATGTTTTATTTATATTTTATTTCATTTGTATTTATTTATCAATGTCAGGTTTTTGGAATATAGTGTAGTTTGTTGTATGTATTAAAAAATCCTATTTTTTTCTGTTTCAATTTTCCTGCAATACATTTCCTTACAACATCTGTCATTTGCTCCTTGAAGGTAGGCTCAGTTCTTTTTTCAACAGTCAAACAATAAAAAAAACATAATACCATAAAGATATGATAAAGGAAGCATAAAAAAATATGTACTGTGAAGAAAAATCCTGAAAGTTGGCATTTTATTATCGCTAACATGAGACTGACTTTATTCTGTAAATGCTTGTTTTTTGCCTTTGCTAAAATGTGTTAAATTATACTGGTCCTGATATAGTATAGAATCTAAACCTGGCTTATCCCTACTTACACATACATTGTATCTGACTCTGTACTGCTGCAAATACTAGTAATGATGTCAATGTCTAAATCAGCTAAGAGCTCACATTGATCAAATAAGCCATGTCTTCACCTAATAATAATAATAATAATAATAATAATAATAATAATAATAAGTGCTCCAGAACTAATAACAATTATTATTATTATTATTGTTATTATTATTATTATTGTTATTATTATTATTATTATTATTATCTAAACCCAGGTTACAAAGACCTTTATACAAAGCAGCAGAATAAAACATGCAGGTCATATAAGGCAACAGAGTTAAAGCAAGCAATCAGAAATACTCTCAGACCAAAGGCAGAGTCACCAGCAAGAGGGCAATCAGTGAAATCAATAAAAAAAAATTAAAAAAGTTGTCAATAAAAGTAAAAGTAGTCAATAAAATTAAGTAAAATTAAGCGAATTCAGGAAAAGCTCTATGATAAAAGTTTGTTTTAAGGAGAGATTTAAAAGAGGTCAGTGACTCTGCTGAGCTGATTTCCTCAAGTAACTCCTTCCACAGGCTCAGGCTATGACTGTGAAACCTCTGTTCAAAGTCTGGACCTGAGTTCAGTTGAGTCTGGAGCTGATTGATGGATCTTTGGTTGAGGCAGGGGAAGAGGCTGTTGCAGTAGTCGAGGTGTGAGGAGATAAAAGCTTGTAAACTGGTCTCTGTGTCTTTAAAAGATAAAATGGATGGTATCCTGGAAATGTTTCTCCAATGGTAAAAAGAAGACTGCTCAAATTTCGTTGTGTGCTGCTCAAAACTTAAGTTGCTGTCAAACCAAACACCAACAGGTTTGATGACCTAGAACTAACAAACCCTAGTACTGATCTTAAAAGCCGCCACGCTGTTGCTCAAGCACAGTTTCTAAATTTAAAGTTTCAATAGATGTACAGTACAATAAACTCTTCCCATTCTCTCCAATTCCACTTCCTTCCTACACATTTACTTCTAAACCACCCCCCCCACCCCCTTTTAACAACCACTCTTAGCAGAGGGATGAGGTTTCCATTTTTTAAAAACTTTGTTTATGGTGAACCGGCGCTCTGCCAGAATGTCTAACAATCACTCACCCACCTACCCACACATATACACACGCTCCCCTATCTGTGGCACTGCTTTAAAAATGGCTTCCTATGGTTTGAGGAGAATGTAAACAGAGGGACAAGGGAGGGCTCATAATGTAGTGAGGCTGGATTTTCAATGGATGACTCATTCAATCTATAATCAATTGATCTTCATATTTATTTCTGCCACATTACATGAATGTATATCAATTCTGTATTGTTAGTGTTTATCCTATAAAATCCAAGTATCAAAGGTAAGTGACACTAATATATTCTGATTTAAAAAATACTGACAAATAATCCCAAACTGTTTGCGATGATAACATAAATTGATTTACATGCGCAATGTGTATTTGTGTACGTACATAAAGTGTGAGCAGAGGATCAGCAGCAACACAAGGGACAGGATCCAAATGCAGACACACAGAGGCAGGCTGATGTAGTGAAGATACTTTAATGGAGAAAAAACAGGCCTACAGGTTGGTTCTGGATAACCAGGCAGATGACTTGCAAGGTAGACAGTTCAGCAAACAGGAACAAACAGCAGAGGCCTGTACTATGAAGCAGGACCTGAGGTTATCGAGGTAACCTCAGGTTTAACTCTGGGTTTTCAGCCCTAAAACGGTGGTTCACTTGTTACTGAGGCAAATCACCTTGGTAACTGATGCTGAATTCCTAGATGAAATGTAAACAACATGACTGGAATAAAATAATGTTTTTTAATTATAATTACTATTAAAGTCAGACTAAAGATATATTGTAAATAAGTGCATGAATTATCATTATGTTTCTTACTGAGTATTTTCGCTCTTCAGTCTGATGATGAACAAACTGTTATGAACATGTGATGCAGATAAAACAGTTAAAGTTAAAGTCAGACTGTTTCTGCTGCAGAGAGGAGAGAAAGAAAAGAGGAGAGGAGTAGTTGATGTCTGATGAGTCAGTCTGACTGAAATGTTTGTTATATATATATATATATATATATATATATAATGTTCATTTATAATCATGGAAATAATTAACAGTGTGTGGATCATTGTTGGTTTAGTTTTTATTTCCAGTTGTGGTCTCAGAGTCTCCTCTTGTTATTCTGAGCTGCAGTGATGAAGAAGAGAGTAAGAGCTTCATCCCTGCCAGGATTAAAGAATCTGTGTTCAATTAAAATTAAGCTATAATAGTTGTGATATATTTATTTAGTGTGATAAGCTCTCCTCTGTTTATTAGAAGCTCTGTTTTAAAACCAGAGGGAACATGTGCAAGGTCTGGAACAGCAAAAATGATTCCAGTGATTTCTATTTTATATGTACTGCTTGTTATTATTTATCACTTTATTTTAAACTCTTTTGTCCCTGTCAGGATCCTGTACGAATTATGACTCAGTTTTTCCATTGATTTGATTGGTCAGAAGTTTGGCTGTTGACAGGTTTTGATCTGATGGTCTGAAGTTAACCTGCGCAGGAGGACTTTAGGAGTTCAGCATCAGTTACCATGGTGATTTACCCTGGTAACAAGTGAACCACCATTGTAGGGCTGAAAACCCAGAGTTAAAGCTGAAGTTACCTCCATAACCTCAAATCCTGCTTCGTAGTACAGGCCTCTGGTTATCAGAGGATCAGATCAAAACCTGTCAACAGCCAAACTACTGACCAATCAGACCACTGGAAAAACTGAGTCATCATTCCTACAGGAAACACACCAAGACAGAAAGTAAAACAGCCACTTACACTTAAGGTTACGTATTTTCACAATAAAGCAGGAAATGATAACACAGAGTCTAAGCAGGAAGTAACACAGAGGGGAAGATGTTGACAGAGAAAGTATATGAAACATCAATACAGGCCTGTTCTTTCCTGTCTGCAGACATTGTGTCAAACCTCCTCAGTGCCAGGACAGAAGGGTCTTTGTCATTGTCACTTTGTCACTTCCAGCCTAGATGCTGACTTGTGGACTTGTGCACATCATTTATGAAGCACTACAGAGAGGAAACGATCATGGTTGAAGCAAATAAAACAACTCTTCCTCCGACCTGAACAACCATCAACCCTCTGATACCACTAATAGCAGTGTCTCCTGAAACAGCGCCCCTACAGATGCAGGCGTACCGGACCACGGTTGTCATGGTTACCATAATAAACATGCAGACTGCATCGAGAGTGGCGCACCTACCTTCGTTGCCATGGTTACTAGAATAATGGCCATAGCTTGGTTAGGTTTAGGAAAAGATGGTGATTTGGGTCACAATAAATAATTCCTCATCATAACACAGTCTTTGTTGTCATGGTTACAAGATAAACGGCTGGTTTCACATGGGAATCGAACACCGCTGTCCTGTGTCATATTCATTCATCCACCACAAACTCCTCCTGACGTGGACTTTGTCTCTCTTAATACTACGTCACTGCACTTTCCCTTTTGCTCCTGTCGTAATTACTATGACCACTAGATGTCGCCTAGCAACAAAAGCTAACTATGGAAATTGTACAGGAGGACTGTCTTAATTAAAAGATGGTCAAGGTAATGGACTATAAACAGAAAAGTTGATCAGCTGCCTTTTGTGACAATACACAAATACAGACACACTACACACCTGTCCACCACCCCTACCACCACACATTACTTTATGCCTCATAAAAGAACATATCTACTTCCTGCCTCAGCGCTCAACGTTGCCATTGGACATACATCATGATTTTCAGAATCATTATATATCATAATTCCTAGGACACTAGAATCAATTGGACTCTAGTGTCCTAGGAATGAACATTTATGAACTAATGCCAGATGCTAAAACCCTGCAAATCAGTTTGAGGAAGTATTTTACTGCTCTGGGAAGTTACGAATGCAGCAGCCACTTAATTTTTCATGGCAACAGCTGCAAGTCAATGCAGCACTTTACCGAACATTGTGTGGTTCAGTGTTTCTGCTGGATGACCCTGCATTTCTTTTGCCAGATCCCTCTGTGTTGGCACCAGTGCTGCATCACTGGAGTGTTTCCAGAGTGTTTCTGCCCCTCTCTTTGGAAAATCTACTGTGAAACATAAACACAGTGAAGTGTTTTAGATAGAGCTTTAGGTCAAACACCAGCACATTCACAAAGAAAATGACAAACATCAAATAACCAGAGTTTATTTAATTCTATGTTGAAATATAGACAATTTACAAAGCACAGAAATGATTAGTGATGCTGTAGGCCTGATCAGTAATATTATTCACTGCATTTCCCTTTGCTAACTTAATTAGTCAGAATACGTTTATAAACCACTGTAGATAGTGTAATAGATTGGTGTTTAACTTGTAACACCACACTCAAATCTGATTGGATGAAGGAAGTGCATTTTTTTTTCAAATGGCTCTAGGATTACCCTTCAAAATGAATATGTGAAGGCATATGAATAATTGGAAGATGGGGATTAAAATATGGAGATGACAAAAAAGTAGGCAATAATTGTGTTTTAATATTTGGAAAGTTGCCATGGTATGAAATATCCAGTCTGGAATATTCTGTCCTTTTCTGATACTTACAGAAGTAATGCAAAACCACATTTGAAACCAAATTTTACTTGCCTTATGGACCAGCATACCAAATATATTCTAATTTGAATTTTTATTTTCCTAAAAACAGCTGCTGGAACCAAAACAATGAGACAAAGGACACAAAAAAGCTTCATAGAGCTGAGGTGGCCTAATTCTCTGTGGGTTTGTGACAACAAGTTAAAGGTTCACTGTTAATGGAAATATGACTGATTCATGCAGTGTTAAATTTATAATCTGTAACTTTTCCACATTCAAATGTTTGCAAACAACTAGAGCTATGTTCTATATGTTGTTGAGTTGTGTTCTTACATTTTCCTAAATGTTTCCATCAATTCTCAAACCAGAGAAATCTGTGATTTTAATCATGGTAACGTTTCATTGGTCGCCTGTCGATGACATCATATCCTCTATGATCACGTGTCCGTGTTGTGTTTGTCTGACAGAAGCTCAACATTGACTTTTATCTAGTTTTAAGTCACATACACTTTTTACACCTTGGTGGTTTTCAGCTCTATATTTGAACCGGATGAAGGATTTTAGTCGTCGGACGTCTGGATCTGAAGTTATCAGAGAAACAAGCTGAGGAAATGTTAGACAGCTCAGCTCCCAGCTGCTGGAGACGTCCTGTCCTGTGTCACTGAAGAGCGTCACTGAATCTCTGATCTTTAAAGTCAAACTGCTTTCTGGGTGTTTCAACTGGTTTTAATCCCCTGGTGTGTTTGTTATGGAGAGGAGGACACCTCTGTGGATAATTCAGCTGCTGGTAAAAACCTGCTGAACGTCTGCTTCATAAGTTATCAGAGAAACAATCAGAACAAAGGTTAGCATCAATCTCAGCTCCAATCTCTGTCCTCCGTACAGCGTCGCTCAAACACTGACTTTAAATGTCAAACTGCATTAGTCAGTGTTTTCAACAGTTATAATCACCAGGTCTGTTTGATATTGAACCACTGACACTGAAGGAATCTGAACCAGGAGGAGCTTACGGTAATGGTGGTGAAGACAACAACTCCCATGATCCCACACTATTTGATGACGTCACCCAATGCCGTCTTTTGTTATTGCTTTGACTGGGACCCCTAGAGGCAGAAGTTACAGACTATGAGTTAAAGAAACAACAAAATTGTCAAATGTGTTTTAAATATCTTTGGTGGAGCAGAGGCCTGTAACAATAGTTGGTAGCAATATGCCAAAACTAGAAATACTTCACCGAGATGAAGCAGAATAATCAGAATCAAAAGTATTTTCCATTAACTTTTGGTTCATCTTTTAATTATCAACATGCCAACTTTTCCATGTCCATACTACTTTTTTACAGGTGCTTGTGTGCACAAGTTGTAAGTGTGTATAAGACAGCTGAATGGAAATGTACTAGCTGTCTCTTCTTCTGTCTCTCTCAGATTAGAGTGGAAACTATGTAAGAGTTTTGCCATCAGGACAGATGACCACAGAGGATGTTAGGAGCACACTGTCAAATACTGGGTGTGTAATTTTCCTGTCCTGCTGCCAAATACCCACTAAAGCCTGGCCATCAATTTCACCTTGTAAAACAGATAGAATGTCAGATCAGAGATGAGATTCAGAATGAACTGGCTCCCAGCTCAAACTGAGTGTAGGATGTGTGATTGGGCTTTGCGAGGTGATTTACAAGCTTTTGTGTGTAAAAATCCCACTGATGACATATGAACTCCAGCCAACAGAGGACAACATACAGTTTGAAAAGGAATTTATGCGTCTGTGTGCGTATGTATTTTTAACTTCCTATCCTAAGCATCGTTCTCAATAAATCCATTGCACTCGCCTCATACTTACATGAACTTTAGAAACAGTGACAGTGATGTGATTTCTGAAAAATCGTGTAAACAGCAAACGCATTTTCCTGTATGACGGAAAGAGAAACCTGGTTAACAGAGCGCATCCAGGTATCCTCAAAGGTACCGTATATAAGTGTGGTTTGAATGAACATCGACCCTGTGGCGGCAGCACTGTAGCTGGAGAAAAGGAAACATTACAACTTGTAATTGTATCCTTGTATCCAAAATAATTGAACAGAAATTCAAAAATGAAGTTGTAAAACAATCGTATTAATCTATTGCATTTAAAAGTGAGTGCAGATGAAAAGCACACACCCTATCACTTCATGACGCAGTGTGAGTGTGTGGACACTCAGCTGTGGAGGATCTTCTGGAGGATATAAACGCATGGCAAGCTTTGGGACCTCGCCTTTGTCCAATGGAAACAGGAAATTCATTGTTACCCAAAATATTTCAAAAAGGATATTGTAATTAAATCAATATTTATCTAAAAGAAAATTTTATACATAGCGTAGACATGGCACTCATTACATCCATGACATAGTAAACCTGTGAAAGGAAAAATATTAAATGAATAAATAACAACTTGCTCCCACACTTATTTGGCCGCTTTTCTATTATGTTGACCTTTTCTCATTTTTATCTTAATCTGATTAGATCCTTTTTTTTCCCTTAGTTCCTACCAGTCAAATAACATTGTTGTCTGCCTCCTCCACTCAGACTAGACTCAGGTTACATCCCTGTTTCCCTTGTGTGAAATTCTGTCATAATTGCTGTGTGAAGTCTTGAGTAATGGCTAAGAAGTGTTTGACACAATGACCTTTGACCTTTAGCCATCAAAATCTAATCAGTTCATCCTTGAGTCCAGGTGAATGTTCTCAAATTTGAAGAAATTCCCTCAAGGTGTTACAGAGATGTCCTGTTCACAAGGCCAAAACCGTGTTTTGTCAGATCACTGTGACCTTGACTTTTGACCTTTGACCACCAAAATCTAATCAGTTCATCCTTGAGTTCAAGTCAATGTTTGTGACAAATTTGAAGAAGTTCCATCAAGGTGTTACAGAGATATCGTGTCCAAGAGAATGGGATGGCCAGACGGACAACCTGAAAACAACATGGCTCCAGCTCTGGCTGTCGCCACAGGGAGGGATAAAAAAACACATACAAAATACGATGTAACCTCTAAGTTTGTCATGTGTGCACAAAAGTAGTTCATTAGATGTCTGTTTGAGTTAAGGCAACTTATTACTTCCATCCTTCAGAAATAACCACACACAACTCACATGGATGAAATGTGGCCTTTCATCCACCCTGGACTCAAAGCGATGCTGCACTTCTCTGGGAGTGTGGTTTGTAAGATTGCATTGATGCAGACTTGGTGTTGAAGGGTTTTACAACCCACTCCCACTTAGGAGTAATTAGATTGAAATGACACTTAATGTGGCAAAGTGGGTAGGGGGAGGGTGTAGGGCTCCGGTTAGAACTGGATCGTCAGGTTGACTTTGAAGACTCTGAAGGTGGGGACAGTGGCTGTAGTCTCCTCTCCTTTGATTGGTCAGCGTCCTAACTAAGGAGATTCTAGCTTCATGAACAGTCGATCATGAACCATTGAATTTAGTTGAAGTCATCCCGACGCATAAGTGAGTGTTGAGCTGTTGCGAGCATGCAGGCTCGTCACAGGCTTGGCGGTTGTTCACGTGGAGTAAAACTGCTCCCACACCAGGACGATTTTCCACTCGTGAAGACTGTTCTGTGCACTCGTGTCACGTGCACGTGTGGTTTGTATGTGCATGAGTTTTGAGGCTAATTAAACGCCATATTGATCTTCTGGTTATGCAATGAACCGGTTGAACCACACAAACTGTGGCTTGCGCGAGCACACACACAGACTTATATTTACCCTGTGTAAGCCAATGAGTGATGTCAAGACGGCATGCTTTGTATGATCAAACAAACTTAGATCCATTCAGGTGTGCGGACAAGCGACTGCATGGCTGATATGTTGTTCTTAAGTAAAGGTAGAAATAAATAACATGTGTGTGTTCTTAAACTCTGGTAGTAGAGGAGGGAACAGACCGGCTTATGGAAACTCAAAGCTTAGTTTGGACTACTTCTTAATGAGCACCTAATTACCTACACATACAGCTGATGTGATCCATTAATCATAGTGTTGAGGTTTTTTTCTTAATGACAGCTGTTTTCTAGCCATAGTGATTTCAGTGTTTCTGTGTGCCTGTTATTGTTGGGACACCCCTATAATATTCAACCACAGGAACAATAATAAATGGAATAACTGGAATCATCTTACGCTTATGACTAAAACGTTGATTCTGACGTCCCAGCCAACAGAAGTCTGTAACCTGCAGTCAGACGTTTGAGTCTTGTCGGGGTATTTTTGAGCAAGGCACTCAATCGGAAGCTCAATTAGTAGTTAGGCAGTGTGTGCTGTAATGAAGGGGTTCTGCTCTCCACAGTCATGAGTCCTGACAGTGTATCAACCCATGAATGCATGGTCTCCGTGCCAAATCATTTCTCAGGTGATTGAACCTATAGGTCTGGCCGTTGGGTGGTGAGTGAGTGCTTTCAACATGGGTGCCTCATTATGAAGCAGTCCACTTTGAAACAGTACTACCAACTGCTTAACACACAAAGGTCCAGGCTTATGGTGACATAGTAGACTCTTATAAGTCTTTACACTTGGTAGCGAGAGCTTTTCTCTGTCCACAAAATACAAGCACTGATTGTACAGGGACATTTTCGTACTGCTTAACAATCAGACTGCTCTTAAAAGGGATTTAGAAATGGTTTCTAATTAGTTAATTAATTTGGTTGGTAACACTTTATAAATCACAAATAAAAAATCATAAACAAGTTACAACACAGTTTTTATACATTGATGCAGTCTCACTATTTAGCAGGATCAAGTTAATGTTTAGTACTCATTAATCTTACTAATGAGTTACTACCACCATCATAACTGGTAAAAGGGAGACTTATAGAAACTCATTAATAAATGATGATGTGTGTCACACTTCACAATAAAGCGCCTTTTAGCAGTTGGATGGAGGGAGAATCAACTGAGTGAACAACAAGCCACAGAGATGTGAACAGTGGGACAAAGGATGGGTGAGCAGTTCAAGAAAAGGAAGGTCACCACCTGTGTTCTACCTGGAATATTAAAGTCCTAAAGAAGTGAAATGATATGATAATCTGATCTGCCAAATGAAATGTTTTGACCATTAAAATGCTGATGGTGGTTCATTGCTAGTAACTTAACAATCATGTGATGAAGCAGCAGCTACAAACGCTGATAATGGAGAAAACAAAGAAAGCTCAGTAACGAGCTATGAGCCAGGAGATATGAGGCTGAACAGTACAAAGAAATGTGGGCTCACTATTTGGCATGCAACAAGTTAGCTATTCTTATCTAATGTGTTATAACAGATTACAAATGAGTGTTAACAATCTAATTAATAAAGTAGTTCTAAAGCATTCATAAATCCTTTAAAAGGGTAGTGTTATTGTAGAGTGGCACCAAATATCTACATTGTTATGGTTTCTTATTTACAATTTTGCATCTGCATCAAAAACATAATTTAACTTGTTAACTTTGTTTCTATGAATAAACAACTTTGCCCAAGTGCAACCCATAAAACAATAGAAGGTTATTATTATTATTATTATTATTATCATCATTATTATTATTATTATTATTATTATTATTATTATTATTATTATTATTATCATTATCATTATTGTTATATGATGATAAATGACAGTACAGAAAACTGACAACCCATTGGCCGCCAAATGAACACATAGGCTCTGTGGGGCTAAAGAGAGGTCATGCCTCCTGACCACAGCAGGGGAATTTCCCCTAAAAGGTGGGGAGTTTTAATCTCCATTGTCTCATCTGGTCATTTACAGATACTGTTCCTTTAAAACTTCTTTAAATAATAAATGGGGTTCACAATTAATAAAAAGTTATTGAATGTAGCATGATTAAAAAAGTAATCTGGGCAGCTGACATGTTTTAAAGATGATATCATACCATACCCTGAGACAAAGGTAACAGACGTAGACATAGTGTTTGCCTCTAAGGCCTGTCCAGCCACTTACTACCAAACAAAACTGTGTGAAGTGTATGTTTTGGCCGTGTGAGACAGTGTCATACCTGTGTAGATATATAAGTTGCGTTGTCTTCTCACACGGTGTGAGTTTCCCTTCTCCTCTTTCCTGTCTCTGAGGTTTCATCCAGACTCCTTCTCAACATTTCAATCTGAGCTCTCAGTTTTACAAAGACACTAATCCGTCAGATTAACTGTGCCTTTGGTCTCTAGGAGGGATCACACTGACCATATGGAGAGGACCTGGGGAAAGCAGTTTGAGTCGCAACATGATCCTGCACTGACATGGGAATAGCCATCTAAACGACACGATCTCATCAAATACAACTTAATTTTACAAACTGTAAGACGGGTGGTGTATCACAGACATAAATTGTCAATTGTGCAATCTCAGTAAAAAAAAATTCTGTGATGCATATGGTACTTATAAACCTATTTTTCAAAATTCAGGGAGTTGGTGTAGCATTGACAGTGGGAAGACCGGGGCAACACTGCAGTCCGAGACAGACTTCTTCTCTTTGATAAGCGGTTTGTAAGAAGTAAATAAAGAAAACACATGTACCAATAACATATAATGACTGAATGACCAAATTCTGAGGTCTGAGGTCCAATCCGGGGGGGACTGGCCACTGGCAGCAGAGAGAGAGGCTGTGGTTCTATGGGGTTAGAACAGTGATTGTAACATTTTGGCAATGAAAATTAAATTTGGCATTGAAAACAAAACCTGAACTGAAAAAGGAAACAATGGCATTGAAAAGGTTGTATTGGCACTGACATATGTATTGGCACTGAAAAAGGTTCCACTGAAAAATAAAACACAGATATTAAAAAACTTACAATCTTACAAGCTTATCTTATTTGATTTTGATATTTTCTGTATCACAATATTTTTCAATGTCAATCTTCAGATTTTCTCTTCATGTCCGTCTTTTTTCACCTTTTTTAAGTGTTACTGGTTTGTAGTTTGCTTTTTTATGGTGCTTTATTTAATTTTGCTTGTATTGCTACTGAAAACGTTTTCCATTTAAGCATTTTCTCTACTTATTGTACAGACGTTTAGTATTTGTGTGCTAAATGAGGACAGGGGTTTTTCAGGGGAGAAAAGAGAAAGCTTTTCCGAAATGATTGTTTTCACAATGGTGGCAGCTTGTGTCATGATGATCATGCTTTACCATTCTTTTATATACCGGTACTGCTTATAATTAAGAGTGTACCACAATGTGATGTTTGCAACCCATGAAGTCAGTTGAGCTCAGCACATGACGGCTGTATAGGGTTGCACTATAGTTGTAATTGAGTCCAGGCAGCAACAACAGCACTTCACTCTGAAAAGAAACTTCCGCTGCTCTGGAATGTACCTGCACGTCATCACACAGCCTGACACACACACACACGCACACGCACACACACACACTTTACTTTCTCTCTCTCGCTCTCTCTCTCTCTTCCGTGCACACACATTAACACACATATATGGCCCTGCTACTCTGTCAGGTTTATTTATACAGAGGAGGAATGGCTGAGATCAGAAGAGAGGGCACATGGGGAGAGAGGTTTGTGTGTGTGTGTGTGTGTGTGTGTGTGTGTGTGTGTGTGTGAGAGAGAGAGAGAGAGAGAGAGAGAAGAGGAGAGATCAGGAGTCTGACCGACTGACCTACAGTCTAATTATGTATCATTATCAGGAGACACAAACCGATCTAAATTACTGCAACAGCTCCCATTCACATAGATGGATTACATAGAGCAGGCTGACACACACACACACACACACACACACACACACACACACACACACCACACACACAGATTGCAGCCCCCCATTCAACACTTAAACAAATATAAATCATATGCCTTCCTCACAGAGAATTCCTCCACACATTCTACAACCCCCCTGTTCTTTCTTCACGTCTGTCTCCCACGCAACTTGGGGAGAAATACAACCAGCACACCAAGCTTTTTATAATCTATAACCATCTCTTATATAAATATGTATATTTATATAATCATTTATAACCAATTAGAGCCTGCAAACATGAGTTAGAACCACGTTTAGTCTGCAGCTACCACTTTGAACCAGCCATAGCCTTTAACTATCAATCAGACCTATTTCTGACCTGTAGCTAACCCTTTTAACCTTGCTAACATTTACACTTTTTGTTATCACCATTTACAATAGAAATATGTTTTAAGCATTGTAACTTATACTTCAACCTTTTACACGTGCGACTTGTGGTTATATGTTGACCCCATACACCAAAGGCAAGCGTACTACATGTGTTTGGCTGGTAAGAAAGTCTATAGCACACATATGCAAATGTTTGCATTTCCAACCTAAAGTTTTTCAGGCTCATGAAAGAGTGCACAGCACAGACCTCTGCTGCCTGCTGACTCCTGCCCTGCATCCACAGCCTCCACAGATCTACTTGACTGTTAATGGAAGATCTCTTTTATCACAAAATTGTACCTGTAGCCTTTTTTTCCCCCAATAATCTTTCTTAAATATTCGTTGAAGGCTGCAGTCTGTACGCATTGGAAAATATAAAATAAATGCAAGAACGCAAACGTGCTGCAAATGAAAATACAAGCTGCAGGAAGACAACACAAAAACATGAACAACGAACACGCTGCAAATACAGAAACGATGCAACAAAAACACATGAACCTCCAAAACTAATGCAACAGAAGTAGAACACCTTGAGCATTAGCTCGAGCTGTGATCCGAGAGGCCAGACCTATGCCAGGACCTTTGACCTTTGACCTTGGTCCAAACAAGAGAGTATGAGGGAAGAAAAAAGAGGTGACACAAAAAAGGTTTGTGTTCTTTTTTTACATTTGGCCGTAGTTTTTACAATTTTATAAAAGAGCGACAGAAAATGTAGCAAGCGTTAGCGTTAGCTCTAAGTGTTCCATTTAGAGCTCCTCCTAGAGGCCTGGAGCGCTTCCCTTGTGTTGTCTGGATATGCAGTGTTTTTTTTCTGTTGCTTTTGTTTTGGAGGTTCAAGTGTTTTTGCATCGTTTCTCTATTTTCAGCACATTTGCTATAAATGATTTTTTTTTCTGTCTTCCTGCAGCTCGTTTTTTGTAATTTGCAGCATTTTGTGTTCTTGTAATTGTTTTGTATTTTCCTATGTGTTTCTCCCAGTGGAAATGTTTTGGGCCATTGCAGCGTTTTTGCCCTCATTGGCCACCGTAGTATTTCTTTAGTCAGCAAGCATTACATTCATGCAGCAGTCACAACTCAGTAGTGAAAAGCTGCACCTACCACTGAAATTAAATACTGAACAGCAGCAACATAAAGCCTTGGCTTCATACTCTAGGCCGTGTAAATGCACTACTAAAGGTCAGCCTGACAGCTGAGGCCTCAACATCTACACATCCTCGGTGATACAAAAATGCTGATGCAAAACAATAAACAAATGACTGACAAGCTAAAGCACTGTGTGTTCATCTGTCAGTTTGATGTGCATTGAATCCAGTTTTGGTTTTACTGTCAACCAACCAACTCTGCACTCTGTGGTTCTCCTCAGGAGCATGTTAGCATGTTTCAGCTAACTGTTTTGTTTCACAGGCCACACTGTTACAGTTCAGCCCTGCTACTGTCATCTACCCCAGCAGGCAGCTATTTTAAAGCTCTGTATGCTTTATGTGCACAGCACCAGACTACAGACAAACAAAGTTATTAACTAGCCAGTGAACACAGTGGAGCATTTATGAGCTTAAGAGTCAGGTATTTCATTCAGTAGCTTGTAGAGACCAAAATAGAGCTAAAAGACTTAGATTCATCAGGTGGACACAAACATGACTACTATATTATTCTGTGTCTGATGGACGTGTAACAAGCAGGTCTTTGCTTCGACATAACAACTCTATAAGCTTAGTATGTTAATATTAAAGTGATTGTTGGGGTTATTTGACGTGGGTCTGTGTGAAGTAGTTTAGTTTAGTTAAATAGTTTATGCATAATAACTGCAGTAGATTCAGCACTGCCAATCAGGAGAGAGAGCAGGGAGCACCGGCACACTAGCAAAGCAGCGTGCTGCTGTGGGCGGGGACAGCAGAAAAAAATGTTTTAGACACTTTTAAAAGACGCCCACCAAAACAATCCGATATCCATTTAAATGTAGCTTCATTTAGAATATTTTCAGCGGTTTATCTTCCTGTCAAAACAGCAGTTTCCTTAGGTACTGCATTTTTCTCAACTGCTGAACTACCGTATTGTTTCGGTGGGCGTCTTTTAAAAGTGTCTAAAACACTTTTTTCTGCTGGACCTGTGCACACCAGCACATGGCTCTGCTGGTGTACCAGTGCATCTCTCCTAACTGGCACCACACTGATGTCAATCTACTCCAGGTAACACACCGACTATGCATGACTACCTCACACAACCCCACATCAAATAACCCCAACTATCCCTTTAACATATAAAATAACTATATATATATATATATGTATGTATGTATGTATGTATGTATGTATTTATATGTATATATACATATATAATGTAAAATATGTTAATATCAGGTGTGTTCACAACTTGTTCCGCTGCCCCCAAGTGACCAGAACAAATCAAAAAATGAAACAAATGACTTTTTTATCAGTGTATTTACAGTCAGTTGATGTCCTCCATCAAAAGCATTTCATTGTCACTTGCTGGAACCTCAGAATAGCAGGTAAGGATCTAACACAGTAAAGTCAGCAATAAGGTCCACCCTGGTTAAAACAAAAGCAAAAAGACTGGTGTGACTGGTCATGGCTGTCCACAGTGTTGTTGATGTCTTTTCTAGCTCTCTATTCTTTCATGCAAGATAAGGGTGTTGCTTCCACCTGGCTCCTGTCTGGCACTGTATATTCAGTGTGTCCAAACAGATAGACAGATAGATGATTTCAATGATCCCATGAGGGAAGTTGTCAAATCACCTACTGTCTCCAAGTAAAGAATTGCATGTTTCTGACCGTCTCAATGCATGTGTGCATCGTTCAGACTCATGTCTGTCCAGGGCTTTATGTCTA